>NC_060180.1:55071838-55251838 GCF_021184085.1 Oncorhynchus gorbuscha | reverse complement strand
TGCTACCCCTCTCAACACTACACCACCACCGTCATCCATTCTCCTGCTTTAATTTATTCATCTGCTCACGGCCTGTTCGTTTTTTAAGCAAGACAAATTGAAAGAAATAAAAAGAACCAGGTTAGAGTTTGTTTGTATGGCTCTGTGTCAGAAGGCAGCAGTGTAGGTTGTGAATCATGCCATGTGGGGTATGCATAATATGTTACACAGCAGCCGGGATGATTAAAGGGTTGAGACACACTCAGGTGGTGCCGGCTAGTAAACCCTGTCTGTTCTGCTCACTGGCTTTACAGGGGGTATTTAACCATGCTACCTACAGACTCAACATTATAAAGTAAAGCTTTATGATCAGGGTTTTTTTTTCAAACGGGGAGTAAAATGACCATACAGTACAAAGTAATGTGACAACAGGAGAGGGAGAGGACTGGGCAGAGAATTGACATCGATTTTTTTTTAAATACTCTTTTGATTAAACTCAGTACTTTAGCATGTACTTCCCCAAACCAATTACTTTCTTCAATCAAGGTGGCATTAACTAATTGCAAATGTACTTATATGTTGTTGCGTAATGCACAGGTTTCTATTGTGTTTACAAAACCCCACTGACCCGCGGTTTGATAGATCTCGCTACCTGACCATCTGAAAGAAGACAATCGGCAGATAGGCTGTCCTTTCTGTAAGAGGTCAGTTTGGAAAAACACATCAAAACAAAGGTAGGCTGTCTGAGAATGCCTCTCAATGCAGTGTCACACATTGTTGTCATATCGGTATATGTTGCGTGCCTGACGGACTGGAAACAGAATCAAAGTCCCCCGATGAAAGACAAGCAGAGTGGAAGCAGTTGTGCACAGGAGAAGGGCACATCAATCATTTTGCAACGCTCTGACCGCTCCACGCACGGAGCTCTGATGAGATCTCCTATCTCCACTGGCCATGCCTGGACCACAAACATCTGGGTCCACAGACCAGGTGTGGTCTGATGGGCTCTTGTCAAAAGAATTGCCCTCTAGACGGATTAGGGTGGCATTTGAGACACACCCTAGTTCATCACCTTTGGTGCTGCAACTACAGAAAATGGCTCCAGCTTTTTGTTTGAGAGGTAGGTTCCCCTTTCATTTTCAGCACCCTGGACAGCAGCACTGACTCACTATCAAAGCTCTGCTACCCTCAGTGCAGCTGTTCACAAACACTAACTCAGAAGCACAGGCCAAATATACCCATCCAGGTGGGAAAAAGCGGAGGAGTCCACCCATAGAGATAGAACAACTGTTCTTTACGGGTCTAACTTTAGGGAACGGGAAGTAGCAGGGAATATAGGCTGATGTCAACAAATCTTTGAGTCCAGAGGATCTTAAAGCCTCTTGAAGTGTCCTGGTCTCTGATAGGACATCCAACCCGTCCCATCAATCTGGGTTTGTGTGAGTTTGTGGGAGTTCCAGCACACTGCTTTTACAGGACAGGACAAAAGCACTTCAGTCTGCTCTGGCTGCAGGAGAGAGAAAGAGAGAGAGAGAGAGAGAGAGAGAGAGAGAGAGAGAGAGAGAGAGAGAGAGAGAGAGAGAGAGAGAGAGAGAGAGAGAGAGAGAGAGAGAGAGAGAGAGAGAGAGAGAGAGAGAGAGAGAGAGAGAGAGAGAGAGAGAGAGAGAGAGAGAGAGAGAGAGAATCCCCAGAGTGTAACTCAATAAAGGTGAAAGTGTCACGTTGACAAATGTACAGGGTGAGATATTATTTAGAACAGAGACGATGTTAAACAGCCAGGGTTTGTTCTGTGTACTTTCTCACCTCCTTTTTTGAAAAGGAGGTAAATCTTCTGGCAGCGCAGTGATAAATAAGGCCAGGGGAAGTGAGGTGGTAGCGGCAGCAGTGGCAGTTTCCTGCTAGCTGTTGTTGATGTTCCTACATGTTTATCCGCCACCCTGGGCTTCTCTATCACCGCCTTTCTTCAACGCTGGAACAGGCAGGCAGGCAGGCAGGCAGGCAGGCAGGCAGGCAGGCAGGCAGGCAGGCAGGCAGGCAGGCAGGCAGGCAGGCAGGCAGGCAGGCAGGCAGGCAGGCAGGCAGGCAGGCAGGCTGCCTCTGACAGAGAGTGCGAGTTTTCATTTTGTCCAGAGGGGCTTATTCTAGCACTTTTCTCTCTCTCCTTTGGAACTAACAAATATATGTCCTCATTACTAATTAAACAGGGAGGGGAAGAGCACAGATGGAAATTGACGACTACATATCCACACACACACACCACACATGCACGCACAGTCACAGTGAAACACGCACACCCTCTGAGACACACTTGCACATAATCGCACGTTCCTCTGGTTTGGAGAAACGACTCGGTGTTGTGATTTACGAGTGCCGCTGGGCTCGGGCGTCCACCTGTAAGCTATTCATAAACAAAACAGCTAAATAATAAATGTCTTTGGCTGTGGCGCTTGGCCCATGTGGCGTTTAAATGAATAGGAATTAGTGGGGAAGAGTGGAGAAGGGAAGGGCCCTATGTGGGATGTTGTTTATGTGTATGGGGAGATCCATTTATCAGCCTGTTCTGTTTGGTGGAACAGAGAGGAGAGGAGGGCTGTGAGGAGAGGACCAGGGGTGGTCCTGTAGCATGCTGTTCTGTTTGATTAAAACCCCTGGCGACCTCATTCACAACAACAACATGGACATCTCTGCTTCCTGGCAAAAGGATTTTGTTTCACCCACTGCCTTGTAGAACTGTTGTACAGTACAGTGTATGGGCCTTCAGGGAAGAAATGCTCTAAACCAATACAATCAAAGACAACACACATTTTGTATTGATTGTTTATGGCATGTGTGTTTCATAACGCAGCCCTTTCCACTCACATCCCCTGTCGTCCCATATACAGGTTGAAAATGGCAGATTTAGTCATTGATAAGCGCCTAGATTGGAACGCAGTGACTGTACAGTAACATGCTATACATGTCAGAGCTCAGGTTCTCCGCTTCAAAGCTCTGTATGGGTTTTGACTGACAGCTGTTATAAACATGAGCACAGCGCGCGACAAGACGATGCGCCCATCTCTCCTGCTAATTGGGCTATTTTTGCACATTTGTTGTTGTCTGAGTGAGGGAAATGGTGTAAATCAAGAGGAGTTCATGTGTTCTGAAAGATGAGAGACGCTGAGGATGGATGTCGTACAAGCAAACCACACGCCCATTAGTCCAAATGTGCATTCACATTTCCACATTTGATAACATTTACGGGATCAACATTTCTGATTGATATGTTTGAAGCACAGTTACAAGGATGACATGCGTTATACCCTGGGTTGTCTTGAACAGAATAAAAGCCTATGTTTGTGGTGTTGTGAAGAACATTTTGCCACGCAACACACGCTTGAATGCACTCTATTCTATGTGCACCAAAATGACAATCTGTTTGTCTGAAGTGCCTAAAAAGAAATGTCACTTAAATCCAATGACATGGTGATTTGTCTTGGTGATTTCACATTGAATTCACGTTAGTTGACATCTCAAAAATAAACTACCTCTCACTGTAATAGTGTTTTCTTATCTTGCAACTACTCCAAAACGTAAATGAATATTCTTATTATGTTACTGAATGTATCCAGAGTATTTTCAGATTTTGTTATTGACAAAATGCTATGAGAATGACAGTAAATCTAAAATGCACAGTAAATCAACAGTGTAATGTTTGGATTCGGTCTTGTGCATGGTGCATCTGGCAAAACTTTTGAGGATCTGAGGACCCATGCCAAATCTTTTCAGTCTCCTGAGGGCGAATAGGTTTTGTCGTGCCATGGGAATGCTTTTTATAGTTCTTCTGTTAGAAACATTTACCTTTGGTCCTATCCATATAGGCCCATTTCCACAAGTGTAAGGGGTTAATGATGTTCTGCCAAGTGATTTAGTAGTCATAATTACACTTGAACTTATCGTAAAACCCTGGCTGGTTGTTGGTTTTTCTGAGGCCTTCCTCCCTCCATCTGGAGCGTTTAGTCTGTCTGTAAATCAGCTGGCGTGGGTAAGAGGCTGACCTTTCCACTGTCCTGCGGCCCAGCCCATGGTCAGCACACAGCTAATGGCACCTGCCACTCATCCGGCCTCTGCCCTCGCTGCTGCCACTGGGGTAAGAAACTGTCACAAGTGTTAAAACGTAGTGGGCCGTGTGATCTAATGGTGAGATAGTAGGAAGAATGGCTAGGATAAGGCAGGGGAGGGAGGAAGGAGACCACACAGACATGGTTTCTGAATACCAGCATGATGGGCGTCACCCAGGGCTGATTGACAGCTGTACATCTGGGTTAGGACAGCCTGGATCCTGTCACACACAAATGGATGATGATGATGCTCAGTCTTGGACACACACAGAAGGTTTATATCACTCAATAAAAACAATGCACAAGACTTCAGTTGCTACATTATTTCGTCAAATAATTCAGATTTTTATTTGAGGTTCAGATTTTTCTTCTCTCTTCTGGTTTTTGGGTGGAATATTTAGTTAACACATTAAAGTGTGGCTCAACATATTTCTGTACATATTGAGTAACAACAGGGATATGTACTATAGGTCTGAGTGTGTGTGTAATGAAAGCCCTGTCTGATGTCCAGCTCCACCCTGTTTACCTTTAATCAGAGTGACCCAGAGCCCTCCCAAAGTCCTCACACTGACACAACACTAGCAGTTGTGACAGCAGCCAGCCAGGAGAGAGGAGAGAGGAGAGAGAGCACTACCCCTGGGCTATCCCTGCACCTCCACTGACATTTAACTAAAAACCAATCTCCATGTCTATGAATGGGGGCCCTTACCTGAGGGCTGCTGTGCTGTGCTGAGAACTGGATGAGCGTGTGGTGGATGAGAGAGAGAGAGTGTGTGTGTGTGTGTGTGTGTGTGTGTGTGTGTGTGTGTGTGTGTGTGTGTGTGTGTGTGTGTGTGTGTGTGTGTGTGTGTGTGTGTGTGTGTGTGTGTGTGTGTGTGTGTGTGTGTGTGTGTGTGTGTGTGTGTGTGTGTGTGTGTGTGTGTGTGTGTGTGTGTGTGTGTGTGTGTGTGTGACTAAGTATATACAGTAGGGTGTGTGTTTATGCTTGTGTATAGCTCAAGTATATAAATGTGTATGCTTGTGTATAGCTCAAGTATATAAATGTGTATGCTTGTGTATAGCTCAAGTATATAAATGTGTATGCTTGTGTGTAGCTCAAGTATATAAATGTGTGTACTTGCGCACGCTTTGTATGTGTACACTACCTGGTATGTGTGTCCACGGGTCACTGTGAGGATGAGTCGGGGTAGCAAAGAGGATCCCTGCAACCAGAAGAGAGGTTAAGGTCCGACACACTGGGACATCAGCATCTCCATCTTATCAGCGTTGTAATAATTTGACGATAAAATAAAATAAATAATAAAAAAAACACCATAATCCCAGCTCTCTGGAATTGGAAACTTATACAAGGGTTAGCGATTGGAGGTGGATGATGCCCTTGGGCTTCCACTGTGCATTGGCAGGGGCGAGAGAAAGAGTGAAAATGTCCTTCTGTTTGACATATTGCACATCATTTCGCCACTCTTTTACGGTTCTGCAATCTTTAGCATTTCACAGAAGGGTCTCCGAGTGCAGGTTAACTAGTAGCCAGGGGCTAAAAGAATTCTGTGTGACAAATGGGACAGTCAATTGGAATGGGGAAGTGGAAGGGGGAGGGGGTGGGACAGGGTTGAGGAGGGTGGTGGGGGTGTCCAGGGGAAATGGATGGAGTGGGCTGATCAGTGGTCTGTTGAAAAGGGGGGTGGAGGGGTGGAGCTGGAGGAGGGAGGGAGGTAGGGTTGAAAGAGTCAGATAAATCTCTCTGGTTTCATTGCTTTAACCAGGTAGGTAAAGAACATGGACGCTCTGTCAGGGTCGAAGGTCAATGTCTGGAGTTCTAAGGGGCATCGGGGGAACCAGGCAATGTGATTTTTTTACGGCGCCCACTGCCCCCAACTGACACAGTCTGCCGACTGCACTATCAGGTCCTGGGCCTCACTGACTCTCTGGTGAAGATAGTAAACACACTAAGTATTATCCTGATTTCTAGTTTTTATCACCAGGTTTGGGGAGTAGCTGATTACGCCCTGTAACTATAATGATTTATGTTAACAGAAAACATATTGTAATCAGATTACAGATACTTTGGAAAAACTAGCTGATTACTTCTTGGATTACATTCAAATTCAGAAAGGGTGTTTGTGAAAAAATACATTATGCCAACTTTCGAACCACAAGTCAGATACCACTAATACCTCTTCCAAGGGGAAAGTAATACAAAAGTAATCAGATGACATAACTGATTACAATTTTGGACAGCTAGTAACTGGAACAAATTACATTTATAACGTACCCAATACCAAACTCTGTTTACCAGCTAAACATATCATGTTTCATATATGTGTTATGCTGTTCTCATTGTAAATCTTTTTTTTTTGCTTTACTGAAGCACCCTATCCTCATCCTCCAACCTATTTCAAACAGGTGATACTGTTGCTGCATTTACCACAGAGCTGTAGAATTTAAACAAGTTGGATATCTTGTCCAAGTTCTCCAACCTTCCCGCTACCTCTGAGGTAAACATTTAGCTTTACAGTACACTCTTCTACATTCTCCATCCCTCCGTCCCCATATTCCTCCCTCCATCCCTCAGCTCCCCAATTTTCCCCTCCATCCCTCCGTCCCCATTTTCCTCCCTCCATCCCTCCGTCCCCACATTCCTCCCTCCATCCCTCCGTCCCCATATTCCTCCCTCCATCCCTCCGTCCCCATATTCCTCCCTCCATCCCTCCGTCCCCATATTCCTCCCTCCATCCCTCCGTCCCCATATTCCTCCCTCCATCCCTCCCTCTGTCAGTGGCACAAATGCATTTGTTCAATACCTCCAGCAAACAGATTAGAAGCCTCTTATCAGAGACAGAGAGTACGTGATAATGGTTTTCACCAGATCCCTGCATTGTCCCAGATTAAAATGGCCCCGGCTGGAGCGTATTAGTAATCTGTTTTTTTCTGCTTCATTTTTTTTGTCTCTACTTGCCATTGGATTTCCTGTCCAATCTATTGTCACAGGACCCTAAAGATACAAGGAGAAGTCCGTTTCAATCTGATAGGTGATTGTTTTTCCCCTCTCCCTGTTGCTGATTCCCTGGTCTGCCATCGATCGTGGCTTCGCCCGCCTGTTTGTCACCTTGGTGTGTGTGTGTGTGTGTGTGTGTGTGTGTGTGTGTGTGTGTGTGTGTGTGTGTGTGTGTGTGTGTGTGTGTGTGTGTGTGTGTGCGCGTGCATATCTGTATGTGTGTGTGTGTGTGTGTGTCTTAGAGCTCACCTCCCACACTTCCTTTAAACTTGATCCACAGTGATTGATCACGGGGTCCACTGAACAAAGGCAGACAAGTGAGCCTGAGGACAGACACAATGTGCTGTGCCACGCACCCACTGACGCTCAATTACCAGGGTTACCCGCTCTGAGACTACACCTCCCAATGGGCACCAAGGGCCCAGAACCAGTGGTGGCTGGTGGCACTTTAAATCGGAGGATAGGCTCGTAGTAATGGCTTGAACCGAATGAAAGGAATGGTATCAAACACATCACATGGTTTCCATGTGTTTGCTAACATTCCATTCTTTCCCTTCCAGCCATTAGTATGAGCTGTCCCTTCCTCACCAGCCTCCTCTGTCCAGAGCCCACAACTCAACAGGTTCCCTACTACAGATGGTACACTATATTTTTCCCAACATGCTAATTTGCATCCAACCACAGAGAATGTATAATAATACTTCATACCTTTGTGATTTAAACCTGTCTGGTTTTTCATTGAATCTATTTTCTGCCGCCTGTGTAGCAGGATCCAGTGGAGCTGGTTTCTAACTAGAATAACAGAGCCATAACAGCCTAGTTATGCCTCTGCAGCAGTGATTAATGAGCAGGATGCAAGCTTAATGTTTTCCCTGTAAAGCCCTGGGCAATGAGAATCAAGTCAATAATTGTCGTTAGGATGGTACATTTTTTTACAACAAACGCTTGTCGTTTTATCAGTGGGGCAGATCATTCTCATTAGGGACGTGTGTGTGTGCAGAGAGATATGGTGCTCCAAGAGAAAGGATAAAAACAGGAATAGTTTGGAGCTGCTACCTGGCATTACTGTACCTTACTTTCAGCTCAGTTCACTGATATGGGGCTGGTCTCAGAGGTGTTCTGACAGGACGTGAAGACCTAAGCCCCCTAGTTCTTCACTGACGATACGGTATAATGTATAATGTATAATGTGTTATCCTCCAACATCTACCTTTGTCTTCAGACTGACTGCCTGACCCTCATTATTCTGGAGCCCTCTGACGGTGTTCTATCCCAGGTCCAAGGGTGTTCTCTCTCTCTCTCCCTATCTCTCTCTCCCCGTCTCTCTCTCCCAATCTCTCACTCCCCATCTCTCTCTCCCCACCTCTCTTTTCCCGTCTCTCTCTCTCTCTCTCCCTCTCTCTCTCTCCTCCTGTCTCGGCCTATCCTGGCCTATGCATGGGAGCCCATTAGCAGGCCAGTCCTAACCCTGTGAACACCTCAGCCATCCCTATCCCCTCCCTGTCCCTGTCGATGGCAGGAATTTACTGCATGCAAATAGGACCCAGCCAGCGCCTGCCTGCTGAGGGTGTGTGATGAGATATCCATATTTAATGAGACGGAATGAAACGTGGGCGAAGGCGAGGAGGGTGGAGGAAGTGCATCAGAACACTGTCACTTTCCTCACACACACACACACACACACACACACACACACACACACACACACACACACACACACACACACACACACACACACACACACACACACACACACACACACACACACACACACACACACACACACACACACACACACACACACATCACCCCCATCGGCTGTTTTTATAGACTTGTCCCTTACAAGGCATTAAATGTCAGTGCTGTTGTTAATCCCACTACAGCTGGACTAATGAGATGAAACCATACTCGTGTCTGTGTCTTTGTGTGTGTGTGTGTGTGTGTGTGTGTGTGTGTGTGTGTGTGTGTGTGTGTGTGTGTGTGTGTGTGTGTGTGTGTGTGTGTGTGTGTGTGTGTGTGTGTGTGTGTGTGTGTGTGTGTGTGTGTGTGTGTGTGTGTGTGTGTGTGTGTGTGTGGTAAACCTGTGTAGAGTGGGGTGGGGGGGTGAAGAGAAGAGAATGCCATGGCAGGCTGTTTTTGATGGCAGGAGTTCTATTGTGTGCCCCAAGGGTCTTCTAGCAGTCATGTTTTCCCTGTGTAGTGACAGTGATAATGTGGCTGGGTCGTTTAGCCACGCAGGTTCATCCTAATGAAAGCCTCCCACAGGAACAGGACTGTGCTGCTCTACACTGCTGTAGAGGTTATCTCTCATTCTGCTGTACAATCACACTGCTTTAATCAATGGGCTGCACTGCCAGGAGCACACACACATCACATGCTGGCGCACACACTCGCAAACTTACACACTTAGGACTGCCTGATATACTAGGGAACTTTACCATGTAGCTGCAACACACACAACACTCCTTGATCTCTGTCTCCTGCCTCTGAGACCAACCCTGTCCTCCTCCTGCCCTGAGGGGAGAGCACAATCATTTTACATAGAGATGAAAGGATGGATGCCTGTTAGGAGCACTGTGTCAGACTGGGGCAGGATGTGTTGCGCTACTTTAGCTCACTGACTGTCACCGCTGTTGGGAAACCCCTGCAGTAGACACCCTATTTACAGTGTCCTTAGGATGGGGAAGGAGAGGAATAGGGATTGGGTCAGCGTAGGAGCTGCCAAACAAGCTAGTTTAGAGCTCAAATTAAACCTAACGACTGGAATATGATTTTGGCTGGGAGTTTATCTTTTTATACCTATAGTATAGGTTGTAAAGTCTTGCCAGGGCTTGGATAGTTGGGGTTGGTTGGTTTGTATTGTTATCTATGTGCAATAACTTTAGCTCCACTGGTAAGGAGTTGCCTGTAGCGTCCGGGCTCACCGCATGTGTAAATCAGAAGAAAATTGGAACTCCCTGGTTGGATTGTTGTGGTAAATGAAAGGGTGTTCGTTGAGTCTGTGTGTGTTTGCTCATTGTGCGTGTGTGTGTGTGTGTGTGTGTGTGTGTGTGTGTGTGTGTGTGTGTGTGTGTGTGTGTGTGTGTGTGTGTGTGTGTGTGTGTGTGTGTGTGTGTGTGTGTGTGTGTGTGTGTGTGTGTGTGTGTGTGTGTGTGTGTGTGTGTGTGTGTGTGTGTGTGTGTGTGTGTGTGTGTGTGTGTGATTGGATAGATGTAGCCTGCAGATCTACACTTATGAGACACTAGTGCAAAGAATGATTGCTTTTGACGGTGACAACTTTCTCTAACTTGCCAAATCAGTAAATAGTATGATCATATATTCTGTAACATTTAGTATTTTATTCTTTTGAATGAAGAATCTGTTTGAGCTGAAAAGTATTGAAACAATAAACCATCCTTGAATTATTGGAAAACCAACGTGAATGTTAAACAAAGAGAAGAAAATCTATATAAAAAATAAAACGAAAAAAATGAAATCAAACATTGGCAGGATGCAATGAAGTAGAGTCTGTATGAGTTCCCCAGAAATGGCCCAGCATTAGTGAGCCTATGTAGGATTGCTGGCATCCCTCTGGCCGGGGCCAGCGCAGTCTCTGTCACTATGCCATTATTATGAATAGTGAGCATAATGCATTGCCATGAATAGGATTGTCGGCTTGATTGTGATGTATAGTTTTTCATTACTGTCCCCAGCCCCTGCCATTAGGCATGTGGAAAATTCTATTTATCCCCTAATTTGTAAAAATCCCCTCCCTGTCTGATAGCAATCAGAGGGCTGTAATTGTCTGTGCAGCTCTGACGGCTGGGGGCTGATGAAGAGCTATGTGCCGGAGCCTGGCCGCGGAGACCGCCCGCCCTGTTGCCCTGCTGCCGCCAACGCCACAGCCCACCCGCCAACCCTCGCCTCATCCCGCCATGCAATTAATAACCATTTGCAAAATGGCAGACACGTAACAGCTATCCCTATCCCGCATCATCCTACACCACCGCAACGGCCACCTCTAGTCTACAAACAGACACCCATGTCGCTGCATGCAGGGATAGGGACAGGGTTCGAGGCAGAGATGTAGACAGAGGTGGTAGGGATGTGTAAGGAGATCAGGCTCGACCTAGACATGCAGGGTAAATAAAGATTTAAGGGGTGTAATTAAGGAATGCGTGTCCTCTGGATTCTGTGAAATAGATAGTTAATTGTGGGTTCACCATATGTTTTCAATGTGAAGAAAGTACAAAAACAGTAGAACTCCACATAGGAAATGTACATATTTATTGAAGTCAAGTGTTACTTTTTATGTTGCGGCAATTAACTGAATATATACTTCTCTCCTCTTAGCTTATAAAGGTAAAAGCATGTATAGGAAATAAAGTGATAATTTACAGTAAGTACATCTGCTCTCTATCTTATCATTCCTTCCATCTAGTCATGATCTATACATGTACTTTATTTTAGACAATTCTGAGAGCTTTCCCCTGTTAATTCAGTTATTCTAAATTGTGATGGAACATTATGCAGATAATACTGAATTACTCCTTGATTGAGGACCACTGATGACACTCCTTCCCAACCCCCCAAATCTTAGCTACAGAGCTGTTTTTTTTAAAATCTAGGTTCACAGTGGCTCAGCATTTTAGTGGATTTTTTTCTAAGTGGACATTGTCTGTCTTGATAAACACTTTATGCATATCAGGCTCCACATGTAGCCCAGCAGTGAGAATAATGGCTGTCTAATTGTCTCATTTGGATGCTTTTTGCCAGGAAGGAGGACCTTGCATTAACCGTTTGATCGGCCTAATTTCCAAACACATCATTAGGTCCATCTCGCTCTCCTCTCTTAATAAGGACTTTATGAGCCTCGCTGCTTTAAAAGTCTTTGTCTCTATTCGCCAGGTCCGGGGCCACCTAATTAAGTCAAATATTTCAAAATATGGTAATGCCGGACCTGTTTGAATAAGTGTCTTCCATTTCCATAATTTCATGATCACAAAAAGCACACTAATTGTGTGAGAGTGTGGGGCGGTGCTTGGCAAAAAAATGTTGTACTAATTACAGTGAGAGTGGCTGGCCAAGCTGCACTCCCAGCCTTAGTGTGAGTAGACAGAGCCTATTTAGACACTGTGTAGACATTATTGGTCACAGTACAGTGTTGGTTAGCCCAAAGGGTCCTCTATCATGTGGATGGACGCAGGGCTTGCTTATTTTCATTATTATTAATACATCTAATTCCTAAAAGGTCAATGTTATTTGATCTATTGTGAGATAACAATTCAAAACCGCTTTTTACCGTGCTACCTAAAGAGTCCAAGACCACTCATTCTAAATGTTTAAACAGAAATATCCAGATCTGTCTTGTGTTTTGGCATGTGGATTCAGTTCTTTCCCCCCACTACCGCCAGTGAGGGAATGCTGTTTACATCCTGCCTGTCTTCCTCGAGTCGTAGGATTGTTGTTGCACAGCCCACAGCTGTGACTATCGGTTCAAGTAGAGCGTCACCACACTTCCTCTGTATCCCAATGGCTTGGACCAAAATCATCTCCTGCTTGTTGTTCAGCTTTCCTTATTTACCAACTGCCATGAAATACAAAGTCTGGAAGTTGCCGGAAACATCATTAGAACCGTCTCTGGTCATAATTCATATAGCTTATTCAAATCTTATTAAAATGCTTGACTTGATGTTGTTGCTATCTCATTTGTCATTCGTAAACACTTTGTTTTTTGTGTACTAAATCTTGAGTCTAAAGGAAAGCACATGTAATGTGTAAAGAAATTGTATGAATATTTGAATTGTTATTATCAAAAAAGGTTTTAAATAAGGAGCTGAAACGGTGCATTTCCATTCACTGGAAATAAGTAACCAGAGATATTAAAGTTATCAGGATTATCAGGTTTAAAAACATGGGAGGAAAATGTCATTCTTGAGTGGGCTTTTAGCCATTCAGGGTTAGCCTAACAGATTAGAATTTCCCATCTGCTCCACCTAAATCATCTCTGACTCTGCTTAGCGCAAAGGGCATGCTTCTCATCTCTCACTGCTGGACAGATTGCATTACAGAGCAATATATGCCTTCCATTTAATCCTTACCATGTAATGGAGTAGTGCAAACTCCCCTAATAAGACACAACAATCAAATGTAATTATTTATCCGTCGGTACTGTTTACCCAATGCATTGTGTTACGGAGACAGTGTCAAAACATTCTTGTGAGGAGGAGACAAACAGTTGAAAAACAGCTTCAGCACCACCATCTATGGATCCTCCATCTGTAATCAACCTTGATGCTTTGCGCTGTTGTTTCCATTGATTTTTCTGTTTCACATGTGGGTGAAAATTGCACTTTAATAAATTAATAATGAAACCACAAGAGTACCCTCCTCTGACTTTCAATTAAAACGATCAGGCTTATGGGGATGGAGAGGGGGAGGACAGGACAGGAGAGGAGAAGAGAAGAGGAGAGAAGAGGAGAGGAGAGGAGAGGAGAGGAGAGGAGAGGAGAGGAGAGGAGAGGAGAGGAGAGGAGAGGAGAGGAGAGGAGAGGAGAGGAGAGAGTTTGAGGCGAGAAGAGGATAGGTTGCTTTTTAGATTGTATCGCAGGTTCAGTGAAATGCATATGTTTATAGCTCCAACAATGCAGCAAAATCTAGAAATACAATAACAATACACACATAACTACACTCATAACTACACACATAACTAGACACAACTACGCACATAACTACACCCATAATTACAGCCATAACTACACCCAAACTACACCCATAACTAGACACATTACACATAACTGCACCCATAACTAGACACATAACCACACCCATAACTAGACAAAACTACGCACATAACTAGACACATAACTACACATAACTGCACCCATAACTAGACACATAACCACACCCATAACTAGACACATAACTAGACACATAGCTAGACACATAACCACACATAACTACACACACAACTAACTAGGTATCCCCTTTCCTTTCCATAAACATAAAAAATGAACAGAAAGTTAAGACATATCAGAATGAGCAATGTCAAAGCCTGGAATGTGAATGGTGTGTATATATAGACAATATGGACAGTATATGGAAAGACAATGTGTGTACAGCAGTACGGTAGTTATACAGGAGGACCCATGACTACAATACAGTATACAGTATAGATACAAAGTGGGTAAAACAGTATGTAAACATTATTAAAGTGACCAGTGTTCAATGACTCTAGTCTGTAAGGTGTAGGGTAGAGTACCGGGTGTAGTAGCCAGCTAGAACAGTTACTAAGGTTGAGTTGAGGCCGGCTAGTGATGACTGTTTAGTACTCTGATGGCCTGGAGATAGAAGCTGTTTCAGTTTCTCAGTCCTGGCTTTGAAGCACCTGTACTGAATCCGTCTTTTAGATGGTAGCAGGGTGAACAGGCCATGGTTTGGGTGGCTGGGGTCCTTGATGATCTTCTTGGCCTTCCTGTGGCACTGGATGTTCGTTAGGGCTTCAGGGACCAAGCCAAATTTCTTTATCCTCCTGAAGTTGCTGCTGTTTCGCCTTCTTCACCACGCTGTCAGGACCATTTCAGGTCGTCAGTGATGTGCACACCGTGGAACGGGAAACTTTCAACCCTCTCCACTGCGGCCCCGATTCCTATGTTTTTTTGAAGTTGAGGGAAACGTTATTTTCCTCGCATCAATTCGCCAGGGCTCTCACCTCCTCCCTATTGGCTGTATTGTCGTTGTTGGTAATCAGACCTAACATAGTTGTGTTGTCAGCAAACTTGATGATTGAGTTGGAGATGTGTGGCCACACAGTCATAGGTGAACATGGAGTACAGGAAGGGGCTGAGCATGCACCCCCATGGGGCCCACATGTTTGGGATCAGCGTGGCGGAGGTGTTTTTACGTGCTCGTCAGGAAGTCCAGGACCTAGTTGCACAGGGAGGGTTCAGACCCAGGGCCCAGAGCTTAATGATGAGTTTGGAGGGCACTATGGTGTTGAATGCTGCGCTGTGGTCAATGAACAGCATTCTTACATAGCTATTCCTCTTGTCCAGGTGGGATAGGGCAGAGTGCGGTATTATGGCGAGTGCGCCGTTTATCTGTTGGTGCGGGATGCACATTTTAGTGGGTCTAGGGTGTTAGATAAGGTGGATGTGATATGATCCTTAACTAGCCTTTCAAAACACTTCATGATGACAGAAGTGAGTTCTACGGGGCGATAGTCCTTTAGGTCAATTAGCTTCACCTTCGTGGGTACAGGAACAACAGTGGACACCTTGAAGCAAGTGGGGACAACAGACTGGAATAGGCAAAGATTGAATACTGTATGTCCGCAAACACTCCAGCCAGCTGGTCTGTACATGCTCTGAGAACTCAGCTTGGGATGTCGTCTGGGCCGGCAACCTAGTGAGGGTTAACACGCTTGAATGTCTTACTCACATCAGTCACAGAGATTGGGAACACATAGTCCTTGTGCGCCACACTGGGGGAAAAGGGTCCATATCAGGGGATATCTTTACATGACACGTTTTTGATATTCTACAGAATACAGACCATTTCCAAAGCATATTTTGAGTTTTGTGGATGTGCACCATATCCTGACAAATTCTGAATCCAGATGTGTCTTTTAGACATAAATGATATTGGGATTACTCTGAATTATCAGTAATCACGGTAAGACCCAAGTGCAGACTGTGTGAAGTCACAATGTTCATTGTAACCACAGGCGCAGCCAAATGACAGGTCAATGCAGGCAGGGGTGGATAATCCAGAGTAGGAGCAACGGTACAGGATGACAGGCAGGGTCAGGGACAGGCAGAGTTCAGTAATCCAGAGGTGGAGCAAAGGCACAGGACAGCAGGCAGGCTCTGGGTCTTCGACGGGGCGAGTGTCAGGCGGGCGGGTACAGGGTCAGGACAGGCAAGGGTCAAAAACCAGGAGGACGATAAAAAGAGAGGCTGGGAAAAGACAGGAACTGACAAGACGAACGCTGGTAAGCTTGACAAACAAGATGAACTTGTAACAGACAAACAGAGAACACAGGTATAAATACACAGAGGATAAGTGGGGAATATGGGTGACACCTCGAGGGGGTTGAGACAAGCACAAGGACAGGTGAAACAGATCAGGGCGTGACACGAATATCACACATGGATCTTTCCCATGGCTGGATATGGGCTCATTCAATATCCTGGGATATGTAACATCCTATTTTCTCTTCATGTTGACAAATACTGACTGTATACATTGTATATCTTTGTTTTCTCAGCACATTCAAGATATGAAGCTTTTCTTGGCTGAGGTCCCACCCATATCCAGATCTTGATCATCTTTTTGATATGCTGAAAATAAGGATAGTTTCTGATTCATTTCTGAGTTTTCAGCACATGCTCAATAATTTGACAAATATGAAATCCATATTTTCCTTTCATTCACAAATTATTTTTGGATTCCCTCTGGATATCGTACATGGTATGGCCGGATATTGACTCATTAGATACCCTGAGATAGGCCTATGTGGATATGTTATTTTCTCTATATGATGACAAATACTGACAGTATGCCTACATAGTATATTTGCTCAGCCCATACAATGCATATGCTCTTGACTTAGGTGTATATGAGGATCTCAGTAAGCTCTTTGATATGCTAAATAAGGACTATTTATCACGTTTCAGGTAAGACCCAGACGCAGACACCTTCGACGTAACAACAGTTTATTAATCGAACAGGGGCAGGCAAAAAAAAACAGGACAAGGGCAGGCAGAGGTCAGTAATCCAGATAGGTGGGGCAAAGGTCCAGGACGGCAGGCAGGCTCAGGGTCAGAGTGGGCCTGAAAACAGGAGACAAAGGGCTGTGATAAATGGGTTTAACTCTGGACACATGAAAGGTAGGATGTATACGAAGGGTACGGGCCAACAGAAGACAAACAGCAGAGGGGCTAATGACTTTGGAGACGGGCCAATAAACCAGGGGGAGAAAACGGGGCCAATAAACCAAGGGGAGAGTTTACGGGATTCCACCCAGTGGGGCAGATCCCGGGTGGAAAGCCATACCCTCTGCCCCAGCCAATACCGGGGTCCTGTGGCGATCTGCTTGTCGCCGATACCTGAAGGTGGTCTTGAGGAGGGCCGACCGGGCTCTCCTCCAGGTATGACGACAGCAGCGGACAAATGTCTGGGCAGAAGGTATGCCGACCTCTTCTTCCTGCTCAGGGTAGAGCGGGGGCTGATACCCCATGGAACACTCAAAAAGTGATAGGCCCGTGGCAGAGCAGGGAATGTTGCGGGCGTGGTTTACCCACACAAGCTGCTGGCTCCAGTTGGTGGAGACCAGGCAGTGCAGAGTAGTCTCTAGGTCCTGGTTGACTCGCTCCAACTGGCCATTGGACTGGGGGTGGAACCCCAAGGATAGGCTGGCCGACGACCCAATGAGGGTGCAGAACGCCTTCCAGAACTGGGACGAAAACTGAGGACCCTGGTCGGAGACCATGTCTACTGGTAGAGCATGGATCCGGAAGACGTGCTGCACCATGAGCTGGGCCGTCTCTTTGGTAGAGTGTAGTTTGGGGATAGGAATGAAGTGGGCGGCTTTGGAAAACCGATCCACCGCGGTCAGGATGGCAGTGTTGCCGTCAGACGGGGAAGACCTGTGACAAATTCCAGGGAGATGTGAGACCAGGAACGGTGCGGGACAGGCAGAGGATGGACCATGATAGGCCACCAAAAGCGTTGTCACATAAAAGCCAGGGTCTGAGCCCGGGTGGCAGGTAAGCCTGGAAGAGTGAGCCCACGAGTGGACCGCGGAGCGGATGGTGTCAGGGTCGAACATCCGGTTATCAGGCCCCCCCGGGGTTCAGCTGGGAACGCTGCGCCTCACGGACCTGCTTCCCTATAAAACGAAAAGGCATATTTAGTAATACTGGTTAATATAAGCTAGCTAGCTAACTACCTTAGATAGCTAGCTAACTAGCATCTTGGCTAGCTAGCTAGCTTGTTCCAGTTTGTTTTCTCGCCGTGTATGAAGCAGGTTGGGTAGCTACCTTGTGGTATGGTTATGTGAAATGACAATATTTGTTTTGCAGTATCTACACAATCCTAGCTCTGTATATGGAATAAAGGACATGAGTATCTATTTACTTATATCTAATAAAATGTTAGATATCCGGAAATATATAGATAAAGATATCCCCTGACCCTTTTTGACCAGTGCCATGTCAGTGGCTCTTTGTTTTTTTCCTCGAAGCAGGTGAAGAAGGTGTTTAGCTTGTCTAGGAGCGAGGCGTCGGTGTCCACGGCGGGGCTGGATTTCCTATTATAGTCTGTGAGTGTCTGGAGTCCCTGCCACATGCGTCTCATGTCTGAGCTGTAGAATTGCAACTCCACTTTGTCCCTGTACTGTCGTTTTGTCTCTTTGAATGCCTTAAGGAGGTCATAACTGGTCTGTTTGTACAATATACTGGGCAGTGACAATAACCAAATAAAATGATTTCAGGAGTTAATGCGGTCTGCATTTGATGGTGAGGTATTCCAGATTGGGAGAACAAAAGGACTTAAGTTCCTGTACGTTACCATGATCTCACCACACATTTTTATCATGAGACATACCCCTCAACTTCTGTTTTTCCCCAAGAGTCCTTTTCTAAGAACCCCGCTGGCTGTATGGACAGGGACAAGATATTCAGAGAGAGCCATGATTCTGTAAAACAGATTAAATTACAGTCTCTTATGTCTCTCTGATCTTGTTTACTTCGTTGTCCAGGGACTGAACGTTAGAGAGTAATATACTCGGAAGCTGTGGATGGTTGGCTCTCCGCCTGAGTCTGACTACTAGTAATAGTATGTCCAGTGTAAGAGATCATACTGGTAGGCCCAGTATAAGAGATCAGACTGGTATGCCCAGTAGAAATGATCAGATTGGTAGGCCCAGTAGAAGAGATCAGACTAGAAGTGGTAGGCCCTGTATAAGAGGTCAGATTAGAAGTGTTAGGCCCATAATAAAAGATCAGATGAGAGTGTTAGGCCCAGTATCAGAGGTCAGATTAGAAGTGTTAGGCCCCGTATAAGAGATCAGACTAGACGTGGTAGTTCCAGTATAAGAGTCCATACTAGAAGTGGTAGGCCCACTATAAGAGATCAGACTAGTAGGCCCAGTGTAAGATTAGATTGAGATCACTTTTTAACCCAAACCATCCGAAAGACACACGTAGAGGTGTTTGGAGAGGTGCGGAAGTTCTGCCACACTGGGTCCCGTTGTTGTGCGGGGTTAAGTGTCTTTCTCGAGGGCTCAACAACATCTTGGATTTGACACCAGCAACCCTCCAGTTGCCGGCTCACTTAGCCAATTTTTACATCAGACCCAGGATTCAAACTTGCAACCTTCCAGTTGCTGGCTCCCCTCGCTAACCGCTAGGCTACCTGCTGCCGACTATGCTGCCCAGTATAAGAGATCAGACTAGCAGGCCCAGTGGAAGAGATCAGCCTAGTAGGCCCAGTGGAAGAGATCAGCCTAGTAGGCCCAATGGAAGAGATCAGCCTAGTAGGCCCAGTGGAAGAGATCTGCCTAGTAGGCCCAGTAGAAGAGCCTCTACAGACAGCTGAGTCACATGACCACAGGAAGCCGACTGGAGCCAGAGCCAACAGGCAAACAGGGAAACAAACAACAGTGTTCCAGAGGAAACAGGTGCCTGCTGCTGCTTTGTGTCTGGGGCTCTAGGGCTGGCTTTGGAGCTGGTGGTGGAGTCCCCTCGCTGTCCCCTCACAGCTCCCCATTTAGACTGCTCATCAGCCAGGTGCTTCCACCACAGAGGAATGCCAGGGTCCTTGCGGTCTGTCAGCATGGAATGCACATAGCAGGCGAGAGAGTGTCCCATGGCCATTGGTCAGTATCAGGGCAGTGTCATTCAGGAAAAGAAAATTGTCAGCATTGGCATGTGGTCACTCTGACAGTCAGCCCAAACATGAGGTCAGTCAAGCACATGTAGTTAACAGACATGTGACTCATACGGTGTAGGACACTGACAGTGAGTGAATTTGAAAATCACTACACACAAAGGCAGAAATCTTGCATAACAACACGTCATAATGGATGTCTTTTGGAAAGGTCTGTGGTGAGTCACTCACTCGGTGTGGGAGTGCAGGTGAAGGTAGAGTGTTGATGAGGTAAAAGTGCATCATGTTTTCAATAGACAGTCTGGCTAATGTCTTCCTCTTCCTGTTGCCCTGTGTGTCCTGCTGCGTCCTGCTCCATGGTCCAGTCAGGGTCCACCCTCTGGGCCACGTGGAGCCATGCCCATAAAACACACGACAGACCCCCCTCAACTCCACGCACTCCCCCCAATTCAGCTCACACACAGTCAGGGAGCAGGGAGAGGTAGCAGGTGGGATGAGTCAGGCACGTGGTTATCGGAAACGTGAAGGTTCACATGGATATTCAAATGTAGATTTTTCACTGTGAACAAATCACGTGAAAAATGGCACAAGCAATGTCTTCACACTTAGTCAGAACCACATTCCCACCGTATCCACACCCAATGTTCTTTCTAATACTTGTAAGACTCCACCATATGACTTCATATTGTGTTATTAATGTTTGTGGAAATATATGTACACGTTAAGTTGTTTATTGTTTTTGTCTTGAGGTAAATAAATATATATACAGTTCCAGTCAAAAGTTTGGACTCACCTACTCATTCAAGGGTTTTTCTTTATTTTTACTATTTTCTACATTGTAGAATAATAACCCATATGGAATCATGTAGTAACCAAAAAAGTGTTAAACATATCAAAATAAATGTTATATTTGAGATTCTTCCTTCTGCCCTTTGCCTTGATGACAGCTTTGCATGCTCTTGGCATTATCTCAACCAGCTTCATGAGGTAGTCACAACAGGTGTCTGTTGTCAAAAGTTAATTTGTGGAATTTCTATCCTTCTTAATGCGTTTGAGCCAATCAGTAGTGTTGTGACAAGGTAGGGCTGGTATACAGAAGATAGCCCTATTTGGTAATAGACCAAGTCCATATTATGGCAAGAAGAGCTCAAATAAGCAAAGAAAAACGAAAGTCCATCATTACTTTAAGACATGAAGGTCAGTCAATATGAAAAATGTCAAGACCTTTCTTCAAGTGAAGTCGCAAAAATCTTTTAGCGATATGATGAAATTGGCTCTCATGAGGACCGCCACAGGAAAAGAAGACCCAGAGTTACTTCTGCTGCAGAGGATAAGTTCATTAGAGTTACCAACCTCAGAAATTGCAGCCCAAATAAATGCATCACAGAGTTCAAGTAACAGACACATCTCAACATGAACTGTTCAGAGGAGACTGCGTGAGTCAGGCCTTCATGGTCAAATTGCTGCAAAGAAACCACTACAATAGTACAAATAAAGAAAACCCCTTGAATAAGTAGGTGTACAGACTGGTACTGTATATACTGTATATATAATTTTAAGTATAATAAAATGTTCCAAAATAAGAAAAGGAAAATGTCACGTGAAAAGAAATGTGTTTTTTGTTCACGTGAAGTTTCACATAGATTTTTCACATGGCTTAGACACGTGGTTTGCCAACATTTCACATGTGATTTTCTAAATTTCACCTATGTTTTTTTAACCAGCGGGATTAGAACCTGGGTCTCCCGTGGGAGAAGCCACTGGGTTTCTCTTCCAATGTATATGTATTATCAATTTCTCTTTCTCTCAGAATAGTCACTGTTCAATTCAAAATAGATTCATACTGTCATCAAGTTTTGCTGTGTTTAATCACTATTAATAACAAATTCAGAATTTTCTGAAATCGATCTGTAATTTAAGATGTTTTAATATAAATGCATCGCAAGAATATTGATGTCTTGAAATTGTCCAAAGTAACGGTTAGCAAAATCAGGTAAGTTGATATAGCACACGTTCTTTATCCTCAATGTCAATTTGTTTTCACATCACCTTGTTTTTAGCTGTTATTAATATTTTTATGCATTTTGGTTGTAATATTATTTTAGCTGAAATTGCAATTCACATATGAGGTGAAAACATGTTATTCTCCTCACATGAGAAAATGTGGTGTTAACATGTGCAATCTCATTTTAATACATGTTAAAATGTCATTTTGTGCTACTTTCACATGTGAAACTGCAAATTTCCAATGTCATTTTTTTTGTAAGGGTAGGAGTTGTTTGGAAGTTGTGTCAGAGTTTGATGATGAGACATCTCATGGGAGGACGTCTGAGTCTAATGTCACCTCCTCTCGTCTCATTAAAGCGCTGTGGGGTCACAGGAAATTCCATCACATTGAGGTAACGCCGTTTCCTGAGTGATTAATATGATGTTGACAACAGATGCTGGTCAAGATGAATGAGATCTACTGTACATAAATAGAGAGAATTCGTACTCAGTATGAAGAGCATGAGTAAAACAGGTGTCACACTGATTCTCACCGACTTACAAGAAATATATTCTTTTTTCTATAGCCTTTATAAATGTTTGTGTGTGATCTACTGTATTTTGGTGTTTGTGCATTATCAGTAGTGAGGAGGGAGGGAATATTTCCTCCTGTCCTGAGTTGATGGCCGATTGAGGACGCTAGCTGTCCAAATTGTCTGGCACATTTACTTATGGGTGAGTGACATCTGCCGGGGACTTTTATGAGGAAGCCCTATCACTCTCCCTGACACTCTTCACGTTTAGAGAACCACATCTGGGTCTGGATTGGTCAAACCAACAGGATTAAACTAAGGCAGGCTACATAGGCTCAGTAAAGGGTGAGGGGATGCTTGGGGGTGTATGACTTATGTATATTTACCATTGATGACTGGTCTGTTACTGTATCAACAATGAGGAATGTATTTTGAACAGTCCCTTTTCGTCCCTCCAGTTTGTCTTATTCCCACATCATCAGGAACTCTATCATCACAATCTGGCTAGGACTGTGCATAGAATGTCCCCTCATAACAGGTTGTAGGGTTCCACAGCTCATAGCCTGCCTTAGTGTTCCGCTAGCCCGGCATTATTAAGCGCAGTTAAATATCACTCACTAAATGAAATCCACTCTCAGCACTGTCATATAAAAAAGTGATAGAGGTGAGCAGGGAGGTTGCATGGTGTGTGTGTGCAGACGGAGGCGGGGTGAGGAGAGGAGGAGGGGTCTTGTTTTGGTGCTTTGCTCCTCCTCTCTGACATACACACTCAACACAAATAACATTCATTAACAGTAATCTGCCATTTTAACACTGATGTATGGCCACCTGGTTTCAGAGCCACTGGTTCACATCCCTGGCTATAAAACACAGGACCTATTTAAATATGGACCTGCTGGGCTGGGGCTGACTGGCTATCCGTCTCCCAGCCCCGGCCCCCGGCCCCCATCCCGCCCTACCCCCTCTGTGACTACCCCAGAGTCTCAGGTGCCACGCCAGTGCGCTGCAAATGAACACATTTCCAGCAGCCGGCACCTTTGATAGCTCTATGATTCCTAGTGGGTCAATAGCAGGCAGGCAGTGGGAGAGGAGATAGCAGCACTGGGTAGGCAGGCCGGCAGCATGGTGATGATACAGAGAGGCTGGAGGGAGCACCAGGGAGTGAAGGTAGAATATGTCTATGGCTAGGTTCAGTTGTGCTGTTTGAGAACACAGCAAAGGGGAGCAGTAGCTGAAGTAGCATTTATACTACCCTACAACTCATGCTGGAATGCATACAATGTATTTAGCTACATTTGTTCAGGCTTTGTTGCTCAAGGTTAGAAGAGTTTACTTAAACAGTGCAGCTATTATCCTACTTTTATCATTAACTAGACTGTAACCATACTCTATGAATAAAAACAATATTATCAGTAATTGCTATGATTATGATTTGGACTATGCAAGCTCAATTTGGCTGCCATTTGAAAGTACAGAGCCCACTTCACAGCTTCTGTTGGTTTTCAACTTTGGCTCACAATCATTTTAATTTACACATTTTGGTCAGCTGCATCAAGCTGAAAGACTAACACTCCTGCCTGTCTCCAGGTGAACGCTGACTGACTGGCGTGAAAGACTTAAATGAATACCTTGGAAATGTTTTCCCCACAACAAGCGTCAAGTCACATAGAGCAGCAGACAGACAGTGAATAACCAAGCTGTCTCTTCCCTAAATGCCTCGTCTGCTATGTTGTTGTACAGCCTCGGCTCTTCCCATGGCTGTCAAGCCCAGTAAACCCCCCCCCCCCCACACACACACACAACCAGCTAGTCTCCTGAAATGAATTTCTGGACATCTTAATTATCTTAGCGGTCAGTTATTTGAGGTTCCAAATAAAAACTTCTCTAATGTGATCCATGGCAATGTTTCCCATCAGGCCTTGCTAGCTATTAAACTGATTATATTAGAGAAGTGATAGTTTGAGAGATGGCCACTGCCATGTTTATGTGCCAATGGACCTCAACCACCATCCACCACGCCATTATAACACCTAAAGTCATTTGGGGAGACGCGTTTGGTAATATGAAAATTGATGTGGAGAGCTGACCTCTTTGTCCTCTCATTTCAATGCTGCCATTTTGTCTTGAGCATGGTGAGGATCCATAGTGATGTCATGGTGGTAGTTTGTCCTCATTAGAACCACATCTGAATAGAAGAATAGAATAGGACTAGTCTTCGTGTTGTTGGACACAATCTGTTAACATAGCACTGTGCAGAGTGGAAAATCAATCTGCCCAGTTTTTGACAGCGGAAATGTGTGGAGAAATTGCTTTCGTGTTGCCGGATGAGTCAGGAATGTGTGTCTTCTTCACTGTGTGAAGAGAGAGAAGGAGATAGGGATACAGGGAGAGAGAGAGAGAGAGAGAGAGAGAGAGAGAGAGAGAGAGAGAGAGAGAGAGAGAGAGAGAGAGAGAGAGAGAGAGCGAGCTGTGAATCGTATCTCTCCATAGTGAATACTGAGGTTATCACGACTCCACATCAGTGATATGTAGCCCATATGAGAAGTATCGTATAGAGCAGCCATATCCTGATATACAGTACATACATTCATCTTGTCTTGCTGTCATTATTGTTATTGATCGGACACATTTCGTAAATGCCAAATGCATAATGTGGAATACATCAGTACATCACTGTAGATTAATTATTTTTTATTTAGAGTCAGTGAAACTGTTGATCATTGACTCAAGTAAATATTCACTTCATTCTCTCCAAAACTTATCACCTGGAGATCTGTAATAAAATATGCTTTGCCAAACGTTGCAAATCATTCAAGGGTGTGTTTTTCTGAATACAGATATAGGCTACTGTACATGAAGAGGAAAAGCATAGTGCATTTTTATTAGACTGCCCACCCTTGGTTTTTTGTCTCCCTTTTTTCTCTGTTGACTCAAGCCTGTATGATGTATAGACAGGACGACATAATCAGAGTTGGGCTTTTGAAGATCCAGTCATGTGCAATGTGGTCCACTGTGTCTTCAATACACCTGTCAAGGGATATTTTAGAGCACCGGACACACACACACACACACACACACACACACACACACACACACACACACACACACACACACACACACACACACACACACACACACACACACACACACACACACACACACACACACACACACACACACACACACACACACACACACACACACACACAGCGGTAGATAGTGGTCAGTGACAACTTAAATGGTGACAGCTAGATTGATTTAGTGAGCATGCAGTCTGTGATAACCCCCACAGACATTCCATGGAGACCAGCTGCTTTGTTCAGGTTTTCCCCCTGAAGGAAATGCAGCCATCTCCATGTGCATTGAAATTTATGAAAATGGTGTTTCTAATATTCACCAAGCCATGCCCATATAACGGCTTTATTAAATCAATTGGGGATGATTACATTGAGAGGAAAAAATCAATGCCACCCTGTAATTGCATATTACAAAGTTATTTTCTGCATTGATATTGATAATACGTATGTCTACATTTCATATGATTGAAATCAATGTAGTAAAGTGAGTTATGACAGCTGCCCCTGATGAGACACATTTATGGAGCAGGCTTAATGGGCATGTTGATCCTTGCAATGGATTGCCTTTATCCATCTCCATACAAAATGCTTCCGGTGTTCCAGCCATGCAGGGGGCTCTACAGCTAATTCCTGCTGCCTGTATCACACATGGTACTGTACACCACTTAAACAATGCATTGTCAATGGTGCATTGGTAAATCTTTGGGCTGCACTGACTGTAAATATTTGATATGGGTAACTCAAACATGGGTAAGGATTTTTGTTTATTTTTGTAAAATTACCGGCAATACCAACATTTCGCAACATTTTATTCTATCCTATTTTTGAGGCCACCCAGAGCCATTTTCAACCCTCATATTTGATTTGATGATGTGTCCGTCATTGAAATGAGATTGAGTTCCATTTTAAGACAGATGCCCCTCTCTGAATGGTCTCCCCCTCAAATAGCTGTGTCATTTTACACCAGGAACACTGATCCAGTCAACCTGGTTCTCAGCAACTAGCTAACAGCTCCTCTACTTAAGTGTGTTATGTGGCTCTTTAGACGATGCATTTTACTTTGGGAGCCAATGTTTGCTGCATGTTCCTGGTATCAGGTGCCTGGGCCCTGTAGTGTGTCTGAAACCAGATCCACCTCAGGGAGGTAGTCGCAGAAGAAACATCATAAGAGGCACACACAGATCCTCAGCCGCGGTGTCTTTAAAAACCACCAGGCTCTCCAGCACATCATAGAGAGTCATTGACAGCCACAGGGCTATCGGATAACAGCCACGCTCAAAGGATATTTGGATTCTGCTTGTAAAATGCTTTTAGGTAACATGGCTGTTTGCCTGTGTAAAATTGTTATCCCTTCAGAGTAGATGATGTACACAATTGCTGCTTAATGACTCCTAACTAGAGAATGCTACAGATAGAATGCCCAAATAGAATTATGCATTACCTTGCCACAAACACGGTTAAGCTTCCACAAACAAGAAACACCACTGCACATATCATTGTGTCACCCGCACAGATGCAGAGTGTAGGTGGGTAGGTGGAGGTTTGGGACGGGGAAAAGCATGCTCACTTTCTCATTCCACTGCACATATCATTGTGTCACCCGCACAGATGCAGAGTGTAGGTGGGTAGGTGGAGGTTTGGGACGGGGAAAAGCATGCTCACTTTCTCATTCCACTGCACATATCATTGTGTCACCCGCACAGATGCAGAGTGTAGGTGGGTAGGTGGAGGTTTGGGACGGGGAAAAGCACGCTCACTTTCTCATTCCATTGTTGGTTATGAAGGACATAACCTTGTCCATTAGGTAAAATTCATGGAAATGACCGCCCCTCTTCCGTGATGTTAGTGCCCAGATTGGGTGGAGGGGGGCAGGGGCACTGCTAACCCCTATCCATTCTACCCCCCCCCATCTCGTCCCGAGGTTTCAAACCGTTGCTGAAGCTTTAAGTTTAATTAAACTTTTCCTTCCTTCTAGGTGCCCTATGTTCTCTGCCAAGGTGGGTGAGAGTCAGGAGAGGTGACAGAACTGATTAAAGAAGAAGGACAGGGGTAATGAAAGGAGTGAAAGGGAAAGAGAGTTGAAATGCTGGCTTTACTGCAGGGACTTATGGAAATGGTGTAGCATCGTCCCTCTCTTGCGATCAACAAATGTTTTTGGTTCATTTGGATGTGTGAGTCATGCATGAATAATGAAACTATACACTCTTAGAAAAAAGGGTTCCCCATGTGAGAACCCTTTTTGGTTCCAGTTAGAACTCTTTTGGGTTCCATGTAGAACTCTCTGTGGAAAGGGTTCTACAAGGAACCCAAAAGGGTTCTACCTGGAACCAAATCCGTTCTACCTAGAACCAAAAGGGGTTCTTCACAGTTCTCCTATGGGGACAGCCGAATAACCCTTTTTGGTTCTAGATAGCGCCTTTTTTAGAAATGTGTAGTAATGTTGAAGTAAGTAAGTACATGCATGTGACACAAAATCACACAGATTTTATCCATGTTGAAGATTTTCATTTTACATGATATTTTAACCCTGTGTTAAAATCAACCATACAGTACATACTGCTAGACCATAGACATCTGAACGACTCTCCCGGTCTCAGGCAAGGCTACTCAATATGTGAGTCTGTTTATGCTGTTTATTTCAGTACTTGACACAAACTGGTGCGCCTGTCACCTACTACCCTACCCTGTTCAAAGGCAATTACATGTTTTGTCTTGCCCATTTACCCTCTGAATGGCACACATACACAATCCATGTCTCAATTGTCTCAAGGCTTAAAAATCCTTCCTTATCCTGTCTCCTCCCCGTCATCTACACTGGTTGAAGTGGATTTAACAAGTGACATCAATAAGGGATCATAGCTTTCACCTGGATTCACCTTGTCAGTCCATGTCATGGAAAGAGAAGGTGTTCTTAATGTTTTGAATAATTAGTGTATGGTAAAGATCTGACCATCCCATCCTGCTAAGCTAAGGGACCATCCTGAGACTTAACATCCTCATCTGATCTACACAGCCCAGGCCTGAACTCCAGGGAGATCCATTCTGCTTTAGTAAGAGGGAGAGGGGTGGAAGAGGGGTGGAAGAAGAGGAGAGGAGGGGGACCCTCTGTTTCAATTACTGTCTGTCTCTTCCCTCGCTCCCAGCTGAGCCCTCCCTGTGACTCGACTTTATCTGCGTTCAATCACGCCGCCGCTCCAGCAGGCCAAATCGTTCGCCACCCGGGCTCCAGGACAGTGAAATATGGCCACAATTAGACCCGGACACAGTTCAATGATGATAAAGAGCATTCACACCTCTTAGACCATGATTAAAAGGCTTGCCTACTCTGCCATTAATAGAGAGAACTCATTTCACATTATTATTATTATTATTATTATTATTATCACCATCTCTTGATTATAATGCACTCTCCAGGTTTTCTTCTCATCCTCCTTCCCTCTAAAATGTTCCCTCCTTTCCTCCCTTGGCCACAGGTAGATGTTTGCTTCCCAGTCTGTCCCCTTTTATTTGACTCCCTTTTTAAGTTTTTACCTATGCTATGTCTCTATACACATCCCCCAGTCTGCATAGAGGGCAGCCTCCCTCCGGCCTATTACCCATACCAGCAACACTAACAGGGCTGGCTCCATGAGACCATTGAACATCATCACCCAGAGAACTTCTCATGTCAACCAATAAATACCCCCCCCCCCCCCCCCCCACTACCAGGCAGACAGTCACACAATCACAGTCCCCCAAAATTGTGCATGAGGAAAGTCACTCCTTAAAAGAAAGAAAGAAAAGGATTGATAAATGGAGGGGCAGTAATGAAATGGAGACATCAAGGAGCATGAAAATGAGAGAACAGGAGTTAGGGAGGGGGCAGTAATCCGGCAGAGAGAGAGAGGGAACAAGAGAGAGAGAGTGAGGGAGAGAGAAGGAGAGAGAAAGAGGCAGAGGAATAAGAAGGATCGCCTTTCGCCCGTGTTCCATCAAGGGAGAAATTACACATTTACTAAGGTTTTTTCTTAAGACGACGGCCTCATAGATCAAACCACTAGATGTACGAGCCAATTTTCAACATGAAGTATAGACACCAGGAATCAATTTCACCTGTGTTCTCTGCCCCTGTCTACCACAGAATACAACTCCTGGCTCTTCTCTGGAATGTATCTGTCTTTCACTGTCTGCCACATTACAATATGTGACGTACTGACGAACCATTCAATTCAATAATTATGTGAACATTTAAATAGTCTTCTATGGGTATGTTTCTTTTTTTAAATTGTTTTACATTTATGAAAATTGATGAAACGTAAATGTTTTAATTTATTTGTCAAGAGCTATAAAAAACATACATTTGTTCAAGAATATTATTGCAACGCTTCATGAAGCCTCTTTAGACTTTCAAAATAATTTGACAAAAAAAAAAGATTAGATATCAGCTGGTCTTTAATTGACCTGAATAGAGCGAATAATGTTGTTTTTTTGCAAAAGGACAAGTATTACCGTTGTCTAATTCAATGCAATCCTGTTAGATCATACATTATTATGTTTGTGTAACAGTAATTAGAAAGGTTTTCAGATCTACTTCAAATCATAAGAGAAAGCAACAGTATTCACAGTAGAAGAAGATGACATCATTTGTTGTTCTCTTGAACCCAGGGATTCTTTACATGATGTCATGTTTTCTTTAAACTTTGTCTTATTGTCGTTGAATATAAAGTGTAAAGAGTACATATAATACCATGATAGAGCTGGTGTCTCCTGCACCTGGCTGGCAGGAAGAGAGTCACTTCCTGCTTCAGAGACAGGGGAAGGGGAAGCAGCTCCAGCCCGTTCGGAGCAGGATCAGAACGGGACCTGGCTAGTTTACTCTCTGACTGCAGACCCCTTGGAAAGTTATGGTCAGCAGCACAGCAGAAGAAAAAATGACACAGCAGCATTTTGTTCTTAATTTTGTACTATTTGACGGTCTCGTATTTTCCTTTATTTTACCCACACGTTGTCATTTCGGACTATGTGGCTGTCTCTTCCGTATGTCTTTTTTTCAACTCCCGAACTAATGGCAGTGGTGCACAAGGCCCCTCATGCCACATCCGTCTCTCAGTATGAACATACATTACTTCAGTTCCCTTCACCCCCAGCCCCAGTCATCCTCTGTGTCACAACACAATTACTGAACAACCAGTCATGGGCCGTGGTGGAGAAGTAGTGGGTGGATCTTCATGTAAAATTCACTTAGGTGCCATATTTTTCCTCCTGGACAAGATGAATGGCGTTATAACTCGTTCTGGGAAGAATAATGGCAGTGCTGGAGTGCTGCTCAAACACCTCGGCTCACAGCGATCTCTTAATACATCCCACCAAATGGAGGTGAAGAGGGGATATCCTGGAGGTTATCTGGATCTCCTGCACAAGGCGGAGATTGATGGGCGAAAAAGACTAGCCATATTCATATGGTAATGCTCTGTTTTCAGGAGGGACTCTTTTTTTTTTCTTAATCTGGGATGGAGTGAAATGGAGCTGAGGACTTTATCTCCCGCACCGTGATGATGTGGTATGAGTGTTGCATCAAACAACATGTTTTATCAATTAATAATACATTAATTAATGAGGGTTTGAAGAAAAAAATGGACACATCAGATTATTTTGTATTATTTTTACCCCCTTTTCTCCCAAATTTCATGGTATCCAATTGTTAGAACCCAGAGGCTCTGGTGGCACAGAGGTGGGAAATTATAACTATAGTACATGATAATACATGTCTGGTACAAAAATTGAAGAAATATAACACTTCATAAGGACAACTCTGTGATATCAGGTGTCTATCGTTGTCTCTGATTAGGAACCATACTTAGGTAGCCCTTTTTCCCTCCTTTCTTTGTGGGAAGTTGTCTTTGTTCATGGCACATAGCCATTGGCTTCACGGTCTGTTTGGAGTGTTTATTGTTTTGTTTGGCGTCTTTTCGAAATAAAAGAATACGTACGTTCACTAAGCTGCACTTCAACAGCCGTGACAGTACTGTACACATGTCTGCAAAAATAAAATAATTATTATGCTATTAATTGCAGATTTAAATGGACATCCCTTTCACTTTGAATGATGCCTGCATCTTCCAAGAATCACTCATCTCTGGTCTATAACTAATCTATGCACATGGAACACACAACTTGATGTGTTTGTCCCTATTCCCCATAGGGCTCTGGTCAAAACTCGTGCACTCTATAGAGGATAATGAGCCATTTGGGACGCAGATACAGTTGAAGTCGGAAGTTTACGAACACTTAGGTTGGAATCATTCAAACTCACTTTTCAACCACTCCACAAATTTCTTGTTAACTAACTATAGTTTTGGCAAGTCGTATAGGACATCTACTTTGTGCATGACACAAGTCATTTTCCCATCAATTGTTTAAAGACAGATTATTTCAGATTATTTCACTTATAATTCACTGTATCACAATTCCACACGAAGATGATTGTGCCTTTAAACAGCTTGGAAAATTCCAGAAAATTATGTCATGGCTTTAGAAGCTTCTGATAGGCTAATAGACATCATTTGAGTCATTTGGAGGTGTACCTGTGGATGTATTTCAAGGCTTACCTTCAAGCTCCGCTATTCTTTCCTTGACATCATGGGAAAATCAAAAGTAATCAGCCAAGACCTCAGAAAAACAATTTCCAAACTCCTAAAGGTACCACGTTCATCTGTACAAACAATAGTACGCAAGTATTAACACCAAGGGGACAATGCAGCTGTCATACCGCCAAGGAAGGAGACGCGTTCTGTCTCCTAGAGATGAACATACTTTGGTGTGAAAAACGCAAAACAATCCCAGAACAACAGCAAAGGACCTTGTGAAGATGCTGCAGGAAACAGGTACAAAAGTATATATATCCACCGTAAAACAAGTCCTGTATTAACATAACCTGAAAAGCCGCTCAGCAATTAAGAAGCCACTGCTCCAAAACCACCATAAAAAAGCCAGACTACAGTTTGCAACTGCACATGGGGACAACGATTGTACTTTTTGGATAAATGTCCTCTAGCCTGATGAAATAAAAATAGAACTGTTTGGCCATAATGAACATCGTTATGATTGGAGGAAAAAGGGGGAGGCTTGCAAGCCGAAGAACACCATCCCAACCGTGAAGCACGGGTGTGGCAGCATCATTTTGTGGGGGAGCTTTGCTGCATGAGGGACTGGTGCACTTCACAAAATAGATGGCATCATGAGGAGGAAAATTATGTGGATATATTGAAGCAACATCAGTCAGGAAGTTAAATCTTGGTTGCAAATGGGTCTTCCAAATGGACAATGACCCCAAGCATGCTTCCAAAGTTGTGGCAAAATGGCTTAAGGACAACAAAGTCAAGGTATTGGAGTGGCCATCACAAACCCTGACCTCAATCCTATAGAACATTTTTGGTCAGAACTGAAAAGGTGTGTGCGAGCAAGGAGGCCTACAAACCTGACTCAGTTGCACCAGCTCTGTCAGGAGGAATGGGCCAAATGTCACCCAACTTACTTTAGGAAGCTTGTGGTAGGCTACTCGAAACGTTTGACCCAAGTTAAACAATTTAAAGGCAATGCTACCAAATGCTAATTGAGTGTCTGTAAACTACTGACCCACTGGGTATGTGATGAAAGAAATAACAGCTGAAATAAATAATTCTCTCTACTATTATTCAGACATTTCACATTCTTAAAATAAAGTGGTGATCCTAACTGACCTAAGACAGGGAATGGAATTTGTACTAGGATTAATTGTTAGGAATTGTGAAAAACGCAGTTAAATTGTAGTTGGCTAAGGTGTATGTAAACTTCCAACTTGAACTGTATATCTAGACAGTATGGATTCCGTTACTGAAAGTCACCATGACTCAAAGCATTTTCTATTAAAAAGTGAAGGATCTTTAGCACAACAAATTCATAACATATCATATGAATTGCAACAGGACGTAACATATCCTACGAAATGGATGACATGGTATACAATTGGATGACGAAGTACACAAAAAACGGGGACCCGTTTTGTCTCGTGAGCACCACTTTCCAAACTACTGGCTGAAATTATACAAAAGTTCAGGAGCATCACTTTAAGAGGGATGCAGTATTTTTGACTGCTGGCCACTCTCTAAGTGCCCATTGGATTTTTGTAACCTAGTGCTTGTGCATGCATTTCTCTCCATATTATCTGCACGCTTGCTGGACCCTAATCAATAAGCATATTAATCATTTGGAAGAAAAAACGGTGACAAACCAATTATTAATCTGCCCTGTCAAGTCCAATACAGTAATGAATTTACTAAAAATGGTCTTAACTTCATCCATTCATTAACTGCTGAAGGGTGGCAGACTTCACAATGTCACAGGATTTTCTCTGGTATTGACGCCAGCTCTGGCAGCAAATTTACAACCCTGTCTCCTGTGCAGAGCTCCACCATGCGCTAATAAAGCGTACAGAGGGAGCTTGAAGCTTGATCATCTTTAAGGAGCCTGATGGATGAGCCTGATGGATGGGGAAATACAGCACCCTTCATCTGACTCCATGTCGCAAATAGCCCTGCTTCTGGGAGTTGGAGTTCACCTTTGAAACTAACTTTCCCAAGTGTGTGTGGATGGCCAATTTCTTCATCTGTAGGCCACGAGAAGACTCATACTCTCTGCACTGCCCCTGCTTGTCAAATATGTTTGAAATGAACCTCCTTTATGTTTGCAATATTCATCAACAGCTGGAGCGAAGACTGAATCAAACGCACAACAGGAGCATCCATTTAATAAAAAGAAAAGCTTTAAAATGACTCATTCAAATCCAACTGTTTACTGTGCGTTCTGCCTATTCCCAGTCAACACCACTAGAGGGCGTACCGCTGTAGCTCTCTCCCAGGTCTTCCCTTCACCTCTACTTATTGATGAGAGGGCTTTACACTCCGCTAAGCCTGTACTCAACAGAAAAAAGATCCAAGCAGGATGATGCATAGGGAAATCATTTACTGGGACCACCCCTCTCCAGTAACCACAATTTATGATCATTTGATGAATTGATGAGCTCATGTTTCAGACAGTAAGCACGGCTCGCGCCTCTGAGCAGACTGTTAGTAAATGAGCGACAGCAGCAGGAGAGTAACTTGTCTTCTACCTTCTTAAATGTTGACATGATCCTTTATTTTAGTTTGCTAGTGATAAAACCCTAGTTTCCCTGCTGTATGCATCCACACTATCCAATTGCCCAGTTATGCAACCCAGTGTAAGATCATGTAGGTAACTATTTCTACACTTTAAGGAGCAACTGCCCCTAAAAAGCAACTTCTCGTTTCGAAATCGGCATATGTGGCATTGATATGAGTCAGAAACTTTTATTAAAGTGTAAATAGGATCATTTTGGTCTTATCTCAAAACGGAGCTTTGCGAGGTAATAGGAAAACAATGTATATTATGGAATGAAGGGTACCGTAACACTTTTCCTTAGGTTGGGTTTATTGGTGCGTTTCATGGTGCTTTCAATTCAACTGGGAAATCGGAAAAACACCAGGTCAAATCCTGACCTCGGTGAACTTCAGGTCGGAAAGTCAGAGCTCTAGAAAGAGGCCCGAGTTTCCGAGTTGGATGATCGAATTCCGAGTTGGATGACCATTCAAACGATTTTACCCAGTCGAAGCTGGTTTAATTCCGAGTTCCTAGTTGTCTTGAACGCACTGAGGTGGAAGTCCAGAGGTTTTCGAGTTCCCAGTTCCCAGTTCCCAGTTCCCAGTTGTTTTGAATGCGCGGTCTCTTTCATTTCTGCCCACAGCTGGTAGCACCCAAGTCATCATAAATTCGGAGTGCAGATGCACATGACCCGACCCGATCGTAATGCCCATGGTTAATTTATGTTGGACATTCGATATTCTTATGTGGCTAGGTAGGGACCATCAATTAATTACACAATGTAAGGTCAATGTAAGCTCAAAATGTCAATGACTTAAAAACCTCAAGCCAACTATACATTGTAGACATTCATATACAAATATTGAAAGCATATAATGAGACAACTAAACATAAAAATATAGTCAATTTACATTGCGTAATTTATTGACATCCTTAACTAGCCCCAGAGATAGGCTATCCAGTAGTTAGCATTTTTCTTCTTCAATCTGGTTCTGGAGGCAGCTGTGCAGAGTGGTCACTAGTCATAATCTGATTTTAAACCTAACCCTGACCTTGACCACACTGCTAACCATAATGCCTAACCCTAATCTTAACCACACTGCTAACCATAATGCCTAACCCTGACCTTGACCACACTGCTAACCATAATGCCTAACCCTGACCTTAACCACACTGCTAACCATAATGCCTAACCCTGACCTTAAATTAAGACCATAAAGCACATTTTTAGTTTTCATACATTTTCACAATATTAATATATTATAGCCAACTTTGACTTTGTAGGAAAATAGCTCAGTCTGCCTCCAGGATAAGACTCATGACAATAAACGTCAACGTGCCTTTAACGTTGTCAAGTGGTGAACCCCTCTCCTTCTCCACAACCCCACATTTGCATACAAATGAAGTTCTAAATGGGCTCAATGACATAATTGACTTGCAATTAGAAATATTCTCGAGCTGGTCACTTTGCAGTGGACAGAGCAAGTGCAAAATGAGGGGAAAAGGCCTGTTTAGCATTTTAATGAAGCTCATTAGTTGTCACTTCACTGGGCTGACAAGAGGACTTATTTATACAATGGCCTTACAGCTTCATTTGGAACGTGAGTTCTCAGCAGTAATTGTTTTTGAGCATGTTGTCCCTTGATCATCATCGAAATTAGGCCCATTTTAGCAGACTAAACTTGGCCAACATGTAGAAAGTGTCACCTACTATGTTTCATTTGTGTGTGGTAGTTTTCTTTCATCCTTCTGTTTTGATCCAAGATAGGGCAACACTATCAGGGTACAGAAAAACAATCAGACATGCTTCAAATGTGTCCAAACCTATCTTTAGATTCAACATTGGTTTGTAAGGGTTCAAAAACATCTTTGATCTATAGCAACCCTCCTGCTTTGACAGTCACAAAGCCGGATCTGATTTGAACAGAGAAGGGCACCACACACCTTACTTTGTATCCAACGGCACCTCAGTTTTATCCAAGGTACCCACTGTTTCTGAGGAGAAAGAATCATATTCAGATGTTTTGTTTTCCAGCATCCTAATTATCCTGCTATGCTGCTCTTTCTCGGGATGTGCGCCAGGCAGGCTAGGCAGGCAGGCAGGCAGGCAGCATTACTGGAAGGTGGTTATCTCCTATCTTCTAGACAGGTTTAGCACCCCCACATTGTAAACAAGGGCCCCGATCGCTTCTTCCAGCTTGTTAACATCATCTCCGTCATTCAGCGCACCGTTACTGTCAGGTCCTCGCTGCGCCCTGCGCAATCAGCATTAACCATGTCAGGCCCTTAATGGGAGCGCTGTAAAACCCACTGACAGGCCTCGCACTGTGGATTCACATGGAAGACAAACTGCCTCCTCCACTACACATATACAGATGTACCGCACTCGTAGAGACACACACACACACACACACACACACACACACACACACACACACACACACACACACACACACACACACACACACACACACACACACACACACACACACACACACACACACACACACACACACACACACACACACACACACACACACACACACACACACACACACACACACACACACAGACAGAGAAGGCTGTGGAATACGATTCCTGTACAAATTAGAGCAGCATACCTAAACATCTTTCTCTCAACAAGTCGCCTCATAATACTGTTTGTAATGCTGTGTGTTATTTCCTTGTTAGTACCTCAGCACTGCATGGGTCAGTCTGATAAAGAATGTTGGGTTTCACCTGTCAATAATGCATTTTGAAAGCACATGTTGTAAGGAGCTGTGGTCTGTGCATTTCTTTATGCATTATAGACTGTTATGAAGTACCAGTGAGCTGTTATACATGCCTGTGGAAAGTCCCACATTACACTAAGGTTTGATAGAAGGCATTAAAACTGCATTACATATTATGTATCATGTTTGTTTAGAATGAATATCCTCCAACAGCGCTGTGTCCGATTTCGTACAATTACAAAGAAGTTGTAGAGAAAAACTCTGAGACATGCCTAAGAGGGGTGTGGAGATATGTCTGAAAGTGAGGGGCAGAGGTAAACAATTGCGTCATCCCCCTGCACAGCCACTGTGTGGATGCTTCTCAAATGGCATCCTATACATTATATAGCGCAGTACTTTTGACCAGGGTCCAGGGTCCATAGGGCTCTGGTCAGAAGTAGTGCACTATATAGGGAATAGGGCACCATTTGGGGTGCATCCACTGTGTCTGCTGCCTCTGCCCTACACTTAGATTAAACAGGCCATTCTCCAACTCTCCCAGATCCACGATTAGTGCCCCTCAGCAATTTACAGGTTATGTGTGACTTGATTTTGGTGTAAAAGGGACACCCGAGAGGTGTAAGAGGGATGAGTATAATAGAATGACATGTCATTTAAAGTCCAGTGGTAGCAGGATACAATCATGGCAAGACTTGAGGTGGTGGAGACTGGGGAGACAGACAACGTGATAAGGTTTGAGGATAGTCAGCGTCTGGTTTGTCGATAGAATTCAATAAAGCCATCTTCTAAGCTCATTAATAAAACACAAAGACCAAGACAAATATTCTTAAAGGGAATCACTGGGGATGACGGTGCTTTCAGCCAGGTATCCATTGAGCACATAAAGACGAGAATATGCGAACCATGTTGTGATGTTGCCCTTTATGCAAACAGATTTTGGGGCCACAAAGGTTAACTGTCCCCTCACTTGGAGCCAATAGGTTCTTTCCGGGATGCCACTTTGAAATAATCTCTACCTGGCCGAGCTGAACGGCCACAACTGTGAATGCGCTTGACCTTTTTCTCCCTGGACTAATCTGATTGTGCCTTCCTTATGAAATCAGCCGCTAAAGGTCACGGAGCTATTTAACATAAGAACCCTTTAGCTATGGAATTTGCCTTGCAGTAAATTACCTTTATTATGTTTCATTCACGTCGCCCATGCAAAAGACTACTTAACTCCTTGGGTGTCAAGAGCCAAGAGATTCTAGAGCAATGGTGTTAACAGTTAATGTAACACTGTCTTATTTGACTTCAAATCATGTGATGCCTTAATACCGTCCTTTCACTGGGGACGGGGGGACATGTCCGAGGCAACGGTGTGCTTTAGGACCGTTTAGGACCATGCCAATGAACGGTTGGACTGGCTGTTTGGAGTGTTTATCCGACTGGATAAAAATAATAAATCAATAAAAAAAATAAAAAAGATGCCTCCCCCAATTCTAAAACCCAAGTTGCGCCCATGCCTAAATGTGTAGGCTATAAATGGCACGTTGGTATAAGGGGATCGGGAGACAGGCACAGGAATGCGTAATAGGGTTTTTTATTGACCCAAATTACAGCGTGCCATGTAAAGGCAAGGGGACGAAGACCAAACAAACACATATACAAAACACAGGGTTAAACCCAAACTAAAGAGCGAGGAGTACCTCAAATAAATACAAGGGACGAGACCCGTAACATACACCCACACAATGATTCCACACGGGACGAGACCCGTAACATACACCCACACAATGATTCCACACGGGACGAGACCCGTAACATACACCCACACAATGATTGCACACGGGACGAGACCCGTAACATACACCCACACAATGATTCCACACGGGACGAGACCCGTAACATACACCCACACAATGATTCCACACGGGACGAGACAAAAAACCCAAACAACACAGCACAGGTACTCACACTACCAACGGACATTGTAACAATAATTGACAAGACAATGGACAAACAAAGGGCACATTTGTACAATTACTAATCAGGGGAGAATATGGGGACCAGGTGTGCGTAATTACACAGTTCAGTCCCTAGAGGCCGATGACTTAAACCTCAGAAACTGTTGCACGGAATGAGCAACAGTACCTGAGGGATCCGTGACAATCAAGCTAATGTTTTTAAGAGCAGAACCCTGAAAACGTTTATACAAGGCTAAGATACACATAATTGTGTGCATCTCTTCTATAAAAATTCCAGAGAAAAGGCTCTGTGGTATCTGACTCCCAGACCAAAGAGAGCTTTCTGAATGGGACTAATAACATCTGACTGGAATATTTCCAACATTCATCATGAGTGTTGTTACAGAGAATCAGAAAGGATAGACCTTCAACAAACATCAAATTCATACTGGAGAGAGACTGTCTCAGATTTAAGAAGCAAAATGTCAAGCTCGATATGGCCATGATTTTGGGGCAGATGTCAAGGCAGGAACTGATAATGGGCTTGTCATTTGAACTGTTGAGCCATCATCCAGCAGCTTGTGACCTTTTGCTTTCATAGATACTGTATGTCAGATATCCTTTGCCCCAGTTCCACTGTATGTCAGATATCCTTGGCCCCAGGTCCACTGTATGTCAGATATCCTTGGCCCCAGTTCCACTGTATGTCAGATATCCTTGGCCCCAGGTCCACTGTATGTCAGATATCCTTGGCCCCAGGTCCACTGTATGTCAGATATCCTTGGCCCCAGGTCCACTGTATGTCAGATATCCTTGGCCCCAGGTCCACTGTATGTCAGATATCCTTGGCCCCAGGTCCACTGTATGTCAGATATCCTTGGCCCCAGTTCCACTGTATGTCAGATATCCTTTGCCCCAGTTCCACTGTATGTCAGATATCCTTGGCCCAAGGTCCACTGTATGTCAGATATCCTTGGCCCCAGTTCCACTGTATGTCAGATATCCTTTGCCCCAGTTCCACTGTATGTCAGATATCCTTGGCCCCAGGTCCACTGTATGTCAGATATCCTGGGCCCCAGGTCCACAGATATCCTTGGCCCCAGGTCCACTGTATGTCAGATATCCTTGGCCCCAGGTCCACTGTATGTCAGATATCCTTGGCCCCAGGTCCACTGTATGTCAGATATCCTTGGCCCCAGGTCCACTGTATGTCAGATATCCTTGGCCCCAGGTCCACTGTATGTCAGATATCCTTGGCCCCAGTTCCACTGTATGTCAGATATCCTTTGCCCCAGTTCCACTGTATGTCAGATATCCTTGGCCCAGGTCCACTGTATGTCAGATATCCCTGGCCCCAATTCCACTGTATGTCAGATATCCTTGGCCCCAGTTCCACTGTATGTCAGATATTCTTGGCCCCCAGTCCAACTGTACAGTATGTCAGATATCCTTGGCCGCCAGTCCAACTGTATGCCACTAATGGACGACTGGATTACTGTCTTATTGGTGACATCAAACTTTCTGTTGCTGCCTATAGGATGGGGACAAAAATAGGATGCATCTCAGAGCTGCAGACATAGGTTAAGTCCAAAATGACACCATGTGCCTTATGCCCGGTACTAGTCAAGAGTAGTGCACTATACCTCCCGGGTGGCGGAGTGGTTAAGGGCGCTGTACTGCAGCGCCAGCTGTGCCACCAGAGACTCTGGGTTTGCGCCCAGGCTCTGTTGTAACCGGCTGCGACCGGGAGTTCCGTGGGGCGACGCACAATTGGCCCACCGTCGTCTGGGTTAGGGAGGGTTTGGCCGGCAGGGATGTCCTTGTCTCATCGCGCACCAGCGACTCCTGTGGCGGGCCGGGCGCAGTGCACGCTGACCAGGTCGCCAGGTGCACGGTGTTTCCTCCGACACATTGGTGCGGCTGGCTTCTGGGTTGGCTGTGTTAAGAAGCAGTGCGGCTTCGTTGGGTTGTGTATCGGAGGACGCATGACTTTCAACCTTCTTCTCTCCCGAGCCCGTATGGGAGTTGTAGCGATGAGACAAGATAGTAGCTACTAAAACAATTGGATACCATGAAATCGGGGAGAAAAAAGAGGTAAAATAAATAAATACAAAATTACAAAAAAAGAAGTGCACTATATAGGGAATTGGGTGCCATTTGGAACACAACCATATATATATATATATATATATATATATATATATGTTTTTTAAAACTCAACTAACCCTAAACGTTCACTGTGGAGGATGTCCTGTACTTAATCAAGATTCCCGAAAATCTCTGTTGTTCCATCAATGGATAGTATATAAAAAAATACAAGTATCATACAAGTACACAGACACAGTTATAGTCAACTAATGCTTAAATACTTTAACATATAAGACATAGCAACAAAGTAACACTTGTACTCCAGTCCAGAGTCTTAACAAAGAAAAAGTTGAATCATGGCCAAGAATGTAATTTCCACAAAACCTCCTTTTGAAAGTGGGAGCATGCTTGTATTCAAACAGATAGATTTATGAGCTGCACAACAACAGAACTTGTTATGAAAGGTCACGTCAAAGCTTAATCCACTTTGTCCTTCATATCACCATGGTGCTGGAGATATAAAAAGCCACATCTTTCTAATCTCTTTCCCTACGTTGTCCTCAAATGTTACCATGAAATAGAGAGGCTCTTTAAACCCCCCCTCCCCCCACCACCCCACCACACACCCCACCACACACCCCACCACACACCCCACCACACACACTGTAATCCAACATGGTCCTGAAAACAGTCCAAATGGAATTGTTCATGTCTGTTTTGTCTAAATGGGAGAGCAAAGTTTTCTAATAGATTCATGTGTCATCTGTACTAAAAGCCTCTCCTGGAGAACAATTAAAGATAACAAATGACTATTGCCTATTATTTCGAACAGATTTCATAGCCTATGCAGCATCCATAATACTAAACCAACTGCAAAATGACTTCTAACGAATGTGCTGCAGAGTGTACTGCAATGTTTCGGACTAAAACCATTTATTTCATTAATCAGGCGTTAATGACAATGAAGTTAGAGTTGATATGATGGTAGGCCTGTGTACTCAGACTTGGTGCACTCAACTTTTTCCTGTAGAAAGGAAATGATGCTATACTATAGGATGGATAGGGACTGTAGGGAGATAAAGCAAATGTTTAGAAAGGGTGTAAAATACTGTTTTACAATCTCAAAAGCAAGCCTTAATGTATTCATTAATGCTCACTCTATTCGTTACAATGACTACTGCATAATCCCCCATTTAAGCATACATCAGAAATAAGACATTTTTGTGTTGGATCATTAAACATTTTAAGTGCATATAGTGCCCATGTGTAAACATGTTCTCTCTCAAAATCAAACTGCAATACTAGTAATTACTTGTTCATTTACAATATCTAACAAAGGTTTGAGAAGGAAATAGAGAACAGTAGCTCCACAATATTCTCTTTCCACCAGTCCTTTGTTATGCTGCTGTAGGGGGAAATGCCTGATGAGAGATTCATATAATTATTCAAATGTTATGGAAGGGTTATGTTTCTCTCCTCCTGAGGTAACTTGTAGGTTCAGAGAGGAAGTGGAGACAGTGTCAAAGTCCCCTGAATTGACTATTGGAGCCCGGGATTAAACTTCAGAAGAAAAGGGGTCACGTATATTTCTATACACAAGACTGCAATCCAAACATTTAAGTAGGGTTGCAAAACTACCGATAATTCATCAAAGTTACCTGAATCTTCTGTCATTTTGGTAATTGACATGTAATTTGTGGCAATCTATGGTAACTTTGGTCATTTATACTTGAATTTATTTTTATTCATATACAGTCAAATAAAATAAAATAAAACGTTATTTGCCACATGCTCCGAATACAACACATGTAGACTTTACCGTGAAGTGCTGACTTACCAGCCCTTAACCAACAGTGTAGACTTTACCGTGAAGTGCTTACTTACCAGCCCTTAACCAACAGTGTAGACTTTACCGTGAAGTGCTTACTTACCAGCCCTTAACCAACAGTGTAGACTTTACCGTGAAGTGCTGACTTACAAGCCCTTAACCAACAGTGTAGACTTTACCGTGAAATGCTTACTTACCAGCCCTTAACCAACAGTGTAGACTTTACCGTGAAGTGCTGACTTATACAAGCCCTTAACCAACAGTGTAGACTTTACCGTGAAGTGCTTACTTACAAGCCCTTAACCAACAGTGTAGACTTTACCGTGAAGTGCTTACTTACAAGCCCTTAACCAACAGTGTAGACTTTACCGTGAAATGCTGACTTACAGGCCCTTAACCAACAGTGTAGACTTTACCGTGAAGTGCTTACTTACAAGCCCTTAACCAACAGTGTAGACCTTACCGTGAAGTGCTGACTTACAAGCCCTTAACCAACAGTGTAGACTTTACCCTTACTTAACCAACAGTGTAGACTTTACCGTGAAGTGCTGACTTACAAGCCCTTAACCAACAGTGTGACTTTAGACCTTAGCCCTTAACCAACAGTGTAGAAATGCTTACTTACAAGCCCTTAACCAACAGTGTAGACCTTACCGTGAAATGCTTACTTACAAGCCCTTAACCAACAGTGTAGACTTTACCGTGAAGTGCTGACTTACAAGCCCTTAACCAACAGTGTAGACCTTACCGTGAAATGCTGACTTACAAGCCCTTAACCAACAGTGTAGACTTTACCGTGAAATGCTTACTTACAAGCCCTTAACCAACAGTGTAGACCTTTGTTATGCAGGTGAATGAGGACCCAAAAGCGACTTGGCGAAAACAGAGTCTTTATTCCAGAAAAGGAAATAGGCAATACTCCTAGACAAATCGGAGCAGAAAACAAAACATAAAAAACTAATTCCACTCGTAGTGACGAGGACAGACTGGAGACTCGACCATAAACTGTAGGTTGCCTCGGGAAGGCACCGACCGTAGCAGACTCAGACACCTGCTCACACGCAGCATCTGAGGGAAACAAGACACGACAGGGCGAGACAAAGACACAGCACGGCGAACAATATACAAGGATCCGACAGGACAGAAACGGAAAACAAGGGGAGAAATAGGGACTCTAATCAGAGGACAAGATAGGGAACAGGTGTGGAAAGACTAAATGAGTGAGTAGGAGAATGAGGAACAGCTGGGAGCAGGAACGGAACGATAGAGAGAGGAGAGAGAGGGAGGGAGAGAGAGGGATAGAAAAAGGGAACGAACCTAATAAGACCAGCAGGGGGAAACGAACAGAAGGGAAAGCATAATGACAAGACAATATAAGACAAAACATGACAGTACCCCCCCACTCACCGAGCGCCTCCTGGCGCACTCGAGGAGGAATCCTGGCGGCAACGGAGGAAATCATCAATCAGCGAACGGTCCAGCACGTCCAGAGACGGAACCCAACTCCTCTCCTCAGGACCGTAACCCTCCCAATCCACTAAGTATTGGTGACCGCGTCCCCGAGAACGCATGTCCATGATCCTACGTACCTTGTAAATAGGTGCGCTCTCGACAAGGACGGGGGGGGGAGGGAAGACGAACGGGGGTGCGAAGAAAGGGCTTGACACAGGAGACATGGAAGACAGGATGGACGCGACGAAGATGTCGCGGAAGAAGCAGTCGCACAGCGACAGGATTGACGACCTGGGAGACACGGAACAGACCAATGAACCGCGGAGTCAACTTACGAGAAGCTGTCGTAAGGGGAAGGTTACGAGTGGAAAGCCGTGTGGCTTTCCACTCTGGCCGCAACAATACCTAGGACTCTTAATCCTACGTTTATTGGCGGCTCTCACAGTCTGTGCCCTGTAACGGCAAAGTGCAGACCTCACCCTCCTCCAGGTGCGCTCACAACGTTGGACAAACGCTTGAGCGGAGGGAACGCTGGACTCGGCAAGCTGGGATGAGAACAGAGGAGGCTGGTAACCCAGACTACTCTGAAACGGAGATAACCCGGTAGCAGACGAAGGAAGCGAGTTGTGAGCGTATTCTGCCCAGGGGAGCTGTTCTGCCCAAGACGCAGGGTTTCTAAAAGAAAGGCTGAGTAGTATGCGACCAATCGTCTGATTGGCCCTTTCTGCTTGACCGTTAGACTGGGGATGAAACCCGGAAGAGAGACTGACGGACGCACCAATCAAACGACAGAACTCCCTCCAAAACTGTGACGTGAATTGCGGACCTCTGTCTGAAACGGCGTCTAACGGGAGGCCATGAATTCTGAACACATTCTCGATGATGATTTGTGCCGTCTCCTTAGCGGAAGGAAGCTTAGCGAGGGGAATGAAATGTGCCGCCTTAGAGAACCTATCGACAACCGTAAGAATCACAGTCTTCCCCGCAGACAAAGGCAGACCGGTAATGAAGTCTAAGGCGATGTGAGACCATGGTCGAGAAGGAATGGGAAGCGGTCTGAGACGACCGGCAGGAGGAGAGTTACCTGACTTAGTCTGCGCGCAGTCTGAACAAGCAGCCACGAAACGGCGCGTGTCACGCTCCTGAGTAGGCCACCAAAAGCGCTGGCGAATAGAAGCAAGAGTACCTCGAACGCCGGGATGACCAGCTAACTTGGCAGAGTGAGCCCACTGAAGAACAGCCAGACGAGTAGAAACAGGAACGAAAAGAAGGTTACTAGGACAAGCGCGGCGACGCAGTGTGCGTGAGTGCTTGCTTAACCTGTCTTTCAATTCCCCAGACTGTCAACCCGACAACACGCCCATAAGGAAGAATCCCCTTGGGATCAGTAGAAGCCACAGAAGAACTAAAGAGACGCGATAAGGCATCAGGCTTGGTGTTCTTACTACCCGGACGGTAAGAAATCACAAACTCGAAACGAGCGAAAAACAACGCCCAACGAGCTTGACGTGCATTAAGTCGTTTGGCAGAACGGATGTACTCAAGGTTCTTATGGTCTGTCCAAACGACAAAAGGAACAGTCGCCCCCTCCAACCACTGTCGCCATTCGCCTAGGGCTAAGCGGATGGCGAGCAGTTCGCGGTTACCCACATCATAGTTGCGTTCCGATGGCGACAGGCGATGAGAAAAATAAGCGCAAGGATGAACCTTATCGTCAGACTGGAAGCGCTGGGATAGAATGGCTCCCACGCCTACCTCTGAAGCGTCAACCTCGACAATGAATTGTTTAGTGACGTCAGGAGTAACGAGGATAGGAGCGGACGTAAAACGTTCTTTGAGAAGATCAAAAGCTCCCTGGGCGGAACCGGACCACTTAAAACACGTCTTGACAGAAGTAAGAGCTGTGAGGGGGGCAGCAACTTGACCGAAATTACGAATGAAACGCCGATAGAAATTAGCGAAACCTAGAAAGCGCTGCAACTCGACACGTGACCTTGGAACGGGCCACTCACTGACAGCTTGGACCTTAGCGGGATCCATCTGAATGCCTTCAGCGGAAATAACAGAACCGAGAAAAGTGACGGAGGAGACATGAAAAGAGCACTTCTCAGCCTTCACGTAGAGACAATTCTCTAAAAGGCGCTGGAGTACACGTCGAACGTGCTGAACATGAATCTCGAGTGACGGTGAAAAAAATCAGGATATCGTCAAGGTAGACAAAAACAAAGATGTTCAGCATGTCTCTCAGAACATCATTAACTAATGCCTGAAAAACAGCTGGCGCATTGGCGAGACCAAACGGCAGAACCCGGTACTCAAAATGCCCTAACGGAGTGTTAAACGCCGTTTTCCACTCGTCCCCCTCTCTGATGCGCACGAGATGGTAAGCATTACGAAGGTCCAACTTAGTAAAGAACCTGGCTCCCTGCAGAATCTCGAAGGCTGATGACATAAGGGGAAGCGGATAACGATTCTTAACCGTTATGTCATTCAGCCCTCGATAATCCACGCAGGGGCGCAGAGTACCGTCCTTCTTAACAAAAAAAAACCCCGCCCCAGCAGGGGAGGAAGAAGGCACTACGGTGCCGGTGTCAAGAGACACAGACAAATAATCCTCGAGAGCCTTACGTTCGGGAGCCGACAGAGAGTATAGTCTACACCGAGGAGGAGTGGTCCCCGGAAGGAGATCAATACTACAATCATACGACCGGTGAGGAGGAAGGGAGTTGGCTCTGGACCGACTGAAGACCGTGCGCAGATCATGATATTCCTCCGGCACTCCTGTCAAATCGCCAGGTTCCTCCTGAGAAGTGGGGACAGAAGAAACGAGAGGGATAGCAGACATTAAACACTTCACATGACAAGAAACGTTCCAGGATAGGATAGAATTACTAGACCAATTAATAGAAGGATTATGACATACTAGCCAGGGATGACCCAAAACAACAGGTGTAAAAGGTGAACTAAAAATCAAAAAGGAAATAGTCTCACTGTGGTTACCAGATACTGTGAGGGTTAAAGGTAGTGTCTCATATCTGATACTGGGGAGATGACTACCATCTAAGGCGAACATGGGCGTAGGCTTCTCTAACTGTCTGAAAGGAATGTCATGTTTCCGAGCCCATACTTCGTCCATAAAACAACCCTCAGCCCCAGAGTCTATCAAGGCACTGCATGTAGCACCCGAACCGGTCCAGCGTAGATGGACCGACATAGTAGTACAGGATCTTGATGGAGAGACCTGAGTAGTAGCGCTCACCAGTAGCCCTCCGCTTACTGATGAGCTCTGGCCTTTACTGGACATGAATTGACAAAATGTCCAGCAAGTCCGCAATAGAGGCACAGGCGGTTGGTGATCCTCCGTTCCCTCTCCTTAGTCGAGATGCGAATACCTCCCAGCTGCATGGGCTCAGTCTCTGAGCCAGAGGAGGGAGATGGTTGCGATGCGGAGAGGGAAACACCGTTAACGCGAGCTCTCTTCCACGAGCTTGGTGACGAAGATCTACCCGTCGTTCTATGCGGATGGCGAGAGCAATCAAAGAGTCCACACTGGAAGGAACCTCCCGGGAGAGAATCTCATCTTTAACCTCTGCGTGGAGTCCCTCCAGAAAACGAGCGAGCAGCGCCGGCTCGTTCCAGTCACTAGAGGCAGCAAGAGTGCGAAACTCTATAGAGTAATCCGTTATGGATCGATCACCTTGACATAGGGAAGCCAGGGCCCTAGAAGCCTCCCTACCAAAAACTGAACGATCAAAAACCCGAATCATCTCCTCTTTAAAGTTCTGGTAATTGTTAGAACAATCAGCCCTTGCCTCCCAGATAGCTGTGCCCCACTCTCGAGCCAGGCCAGTAAGGAGTGATATGACGTAAGCAACCCGAGCTCTCTCTCTAGAGTATGTGTTGGGTTGGAGAGAGAACACAATATCACACTGGGTGAGAAAGGAGCGGCACTCCGTGGGCTGCCCGGAGTAACAAGGTGGGTTATTAACCCTAGGTTCCGGAGGCTCGGCAGACCAGGAAGTAACAGGTGGCACGAGACGAAGACTCTGGAACTGTCCAGAGAGGTCGGAAACCTGAGCGGCCAGGTTCTCCACGGCATGACGAGCAGCAGACAATTCCTGCTCGTGTCTGCCGAGCACGGCTCCTTGGATCTCGACGGCAGTGTTACGAGCATCTGTAGTCGCTGGGTCCATTCTTTGGTCGGATCCTTCTGTTATGCAGGTGAATGAGGACCCAAAAGCGACTTGGCGAAAACAGAGTCTTTATTCCAGAAAAGGAAATAGGCAATACTCCTAGACAAATCGGAGCAGAAAACAAAACATAAAAAACTAATTCCACTCGTAGTGACGAGGACAGACTGGAGACTCGACCATAAACTGTAGGTTGCCTCGGGAAGGCACCGACCGTAGCAGACTCAGACACCTGCTCACACGCAGCATCTGAGGGAAACAAGACACGACAGGGCGAGACAAAGACACAGCACGGCGAACAATATACAAGGATCCGACAGGACAGAAACGGAAAACAAGGGGAGAAATAGGGACTCTAATCAGAGGACAAGATAGGGAACAGGTGTGGAAAGACTAAATGATTGAGTAGGAGAATGAGGAACAGCTGGGAGCAGGAACGGAACGATAGAGAGAGGAGAGAGAGGGAGGGAGAGAGAGGGATAGAAAAAGGGAACGAACCTAATAAGACCAGCAGGGGGAAACGAACAGAAGGGAAAGCATAATGACAAGACAATATAAGACAAAACATGACAACCTTACCGTGAATTGCTGACTTACAAGCCCTTAACCAACAGTGTAGACCTTACCGTGAAATGCTGACTTACAAGCCCTTAACCAACAGTGTAGACCTTACTGTGACATACTGACTTACAAGCCCTTAACCAACAGTGTAGACCTTACCATGAAATGCTGACTTACAAGCCCTTAACCAACAGTGTAGACTTTACCGTGAAGTGCTGACTTATACAAGCCCTTAACCAACAGTGTAGACTTTACCGTGAAGTGCTTACTTACAAGCCCTTAACCAACAGTGTAGACTTTACCGTGAAATGCTTACTTACAAGCCCTTAACCAACAGTGCAGTTCAAGAAGAAGAAAATATTTACCAACTAGACTAAAATAAAAAGTAATTATAAAAAGTTACACAATAAGAATAACATTATGAGGCTATATACAGGGGGTACCGGTACCTAGTCAGTGTGCGGGGGGTACAGGTTAGCTGAGGTAATCTGTACATGTAGGTGGGGGCGAAGTGACTATGCATAGATAACAAACAAACAGCGAGTAGCAGCAATGTACAAGAGGGGAGGTAGAAGCTTTTTATGAATTGTTCAGCAGTCTCATGGCTTGGGGGTAGAAGCTGTTGAGGAGCCTTTTGGTCCTAGACTTGGCGCTCCGGTACCGCTTGCTGTGCGGTACCAGAGTAACCTAATTAATCAACAAAGGCTTCATTTCCAATTAACTCTGCAACTCTTCAAACGTATTGTATTTTTTCACAATTACAATTAGTTTGGCTCCGAAACTTTCACAACAAAGACATATTGACATTGTCAAATAAATAAAAGTTTATAAAAATATATAAAGGATATTTCGTGCTTAAACCCTCATATTAAACATCCATTGGTATTCACTAAGTTGATGGTTTGTATTTAAAATAATGTTTTACAGCTCTGTCAATCTATTTGACAATGACATGTGATAAGGATGCACAGAGAGCCAGGGATCATTGTAGACACCTGTGATAATCTGAAGTTCCCAAAAACCCCACTAGATGTCATCTGATAATATTCCATATATTCCTTGAAAGTTACCAAAAAGCTGGTAGTTTGCTGGTAAACCTTGAAATTGGCCAGTAAAAACCTTCACAGTAATAAACCACCCCTGTGCTTAAGTACGGCCTTGTTGGATCCATAGAAATAGAGTCACTAGAATAGAGTCAATCCCCATTCAAGTCAATGTGTCCGTAATGGGTGGACCAGCTAATTCTAACATTGGATCATGAACTGTAAGGTCCAACAATGGCAATAGCAACACTGACTCTACTACAGTGTAGAGGGGTTGGCCAGGGATCAGGTAATTGAGCTGTAATATTTTCCAGATAAAATGTATATTATTTAAATGACATTGTAGCAGGAAGGAAAGAACTGTGCTGGCCTAGCTGGCACGCACACAGCGGACAGTGAATAGGGAGGAACAATATGATTTAATGTAATGGGGAGAATAAAGCATCATTAGTGCAAATTAACTTTTGTCAGCTAAGCTGATCCTGTTGGGTGCTAATGCCACTGGCAACCGTGCCGATAGCAATTTATGCTCGGGGGATAGGGTGAAGTGAAGTGCACTCCGTGATGTATTTAGCCCTCAATGGCAGCCGTGGTCACCGGCGTTCCACACTGTTTTGTCTCCCTGAGTTTGCAGTGCCAAGATGAAGGATGCACCATGTTTAATTCATACCGTTGGTGTTTCATTCGGAGCCAGGAATGGGCCCTAGTCCATTAATTAGTACCAAACGACCATTCAAAACAAGACCTGCCTTGTATAGGTCGGCCATTTTGCAGGTTTGCGGCGCTTTAGTGTTGCCTTGATCATTTGGCTGGAGTGGAGGGGACATCCAAGGCTCAGAGCAGGAGTCCTGCTGACTGCATGCCTGCTGTAGCTGGAATATGCCACAATACACTTTCAGATAGCTGCCAAATTACGCATTGCAGCTGAAATTTATGAGAAAGCACTTATCTGAACAGTGTCATCATTAAAATGATTGAGCTGCAAATTCTGTTATGTAAGATTATGATTGTTTGATATTATCATGGTACAATAAGATGTCCTGTGCACTTGTGATTTGTCTCTTGGCTGCTGTGTAGCTACACCTGAGTATTTGGCTGAGTGTGTACTTGCCTTCCAAATGTTTCATTGGCTTTAGTTGATTCATTATTATAGTATTGTTCAAAAGGAACAACTGAAAATACTTAAATAAAGGCACTGACGATAGAGGAACATAAGAAAGTAATGATGCTTAGAAGACTGCATGACATCATGGTTTTCTGTCCATTTTAAAGTGATAAATCACAGAAGAGGAAAAACTACCATAATCCACCTCTAGTATCACTCATTTTGTAAGGTAGAATAAATGTAATGAACTTATTACAATTAAAAAGACAAAAGAACAGTGTTGACTAATTCAGATGGGCCCTTGTGACAGGATTCTCCTTTCCTGGGGAACAAAGCCAAATTGATCCACCCACAGTGCAATTTCCTCCCCAAAGATAGAGTACATATTTTTGTTCTGTATTTTTCCCCCACCATCTCTTCATGCCAAGAACCCAGTTATTACTGCAGAGGCTGCAGACAACAACACCCGTCTCCACTCTGCAGTTTCTCTGTGTTACAATGAATTGTTCCATGTTATTTATTTGGCTGTGTTGCTATATTTTTCTTAAGCTGCATTCTCTTCATTCAATTATAATGATGAAAACATTAAAAATCTGTCTTCTATTTTATGTTGAGCTTTTTTCTCTCTCCAGAAAACAACATCATGTTTCAAAGGGAACTAAATTACAATGTAATGAAAAATAAAACATTATACTTGTCAGGTCTATACGGGGAATACCAATGAACCATATTAAATGTATTAGTAGTTACATTTAAGGATTCTTACAACCGGAAAACATGAGAACAGCGGAGACTAAAAGCAGGATGGGAATTCTTGGCGAAGTAGCTGAGAGACTAGGAGGACCAGGTTAGATGAACGATAGATGAAGCCTTGTATGTTAATCAAGCCATGATGTACAGGTCATGCTCACACCAACACAGGCACATCAAGAGTCCCTGGTGCATTTTCCACACAACAGGTACAGGGGACGAGGAGAGAGAATGAATTATATAAAGTGAGCTTGTACTGTATACAGATAAGTGGTGTGTGTCAGGGGAAATTGTGGGGGTGGGGGAAAGTTAAGTTCATGTACTGCACTTCAGAGGTGGGGCTATCGTCGCTGTGTCATTTCTAAATCTGCTTAGTTAGTGGGTTCTAGCTAACGGATTATCAGCCACATTTGAGTAATAGACTCCTCATTTAGCTTTAATGTGTTTTGCATAGAGAGCAACCTCCCCTCATCACTCTTAAAGATGAATCGGCTTCTAGCCAAAATTCTAAAGATATTAGTCTTCCGGCAACTGCATAAATCATAACATTTTACTAATGAGAGCAAAGTTAAACACTCCTCCCACCTCCTAAAGCACATGGAGGAGGATTATGATGATGCTGCCATGACCGTTGGTTCTCCAAGGAAAGCAAAGGTCCTCTTTATTTACATGGGCTGTATGCATCCCAAATGGCATCCTATCCCCTTTATAGTGCACTACTTTTGCCCAGAGCTCAATTGCCCTTGGTCAAAAGTGCACTACAAAGGGAATAGGGTGCCATTTGGGACGCATATATGGAGTTCCACCCAGCCCACAGGGAAACTGGCTTTACATAAGCATGAAGCCATTTATCATTGATATTTATTTCCATTAACTACTGCATTATCATAGTGTAATTAATAATGTTTGCCTCTGCATAGGACGAATACTAATGGTAGTGTTGACCTACCGTGTGTTTACCTCTCATGAGAAGATTATATAATAAGATAGAGAGAATAGTGTAAGTGAAAATGTGGATGATTAAGATGACTATTAAAATAAACTTAAATGGGTTATATGATATGATTCTCAATTATTTTATTAACCTACAAATACTCTATGAAACTGCATGAAATTCCCATAGGGACTCAGATTGTATTGTATTCATACTCTACAAAATAGAGGTTCATTACTCACCGTTGATAATTATCACATTCATTTAACAATGAGAATAACTGTATTTTGTGCCCCTGTGTTTGAAACCGTATGAAAGCTATAACCGAGAGGTTGCATGGAATAAAACAAAAACACACAAAGACAGTCCATGTCGACAGGAGGCTGGACGACAAGGCGTGAGGCAGTATCAAAAGGCTGCTAGCTTGTGCCTGGGCCTGTGTGGCTTGTGGCTTTTGAGAGTCCCACACTGGTTGGCTGTCAGACACAGGCACTGCTCTCCCCCTCATTAGACACGCTTCCCCAGTGCCACTCCCCGTGTGCCTCTCTCCCGCTCCAATCCAAATTAAACACACAAGCACACACATAAGCGTGAGCACACACACACATGGCCCAGTTCACCGTCACACCAGCGACGCCTAGCTGACACACAGTTTGTTTTGTACATCTAATTTGACAGTGCTTTAACTAGAGAGCCTGCTGCTTGTCAAATGCGGCAGCAGCACACAGCTGAACTGGAGCTGTTCAGTTGAAGGGCATCTGTGAAGCAGCAGATTCCCTTTGAACAGGCCGCGCTGGCTTCTGCTCGCCCTGTGTGCTGGGAGGTGCTGCGCACACGCTGAGGGCTTCCGAGTCTGTCTCTTTCTTTATTTCCCTTCTTAAGTGGAGGGCTGATGGGAGATGGGGATTCTGATGATGACAGTTGGTTCCATGTCTAGTCCAGCTCATACACACCCCCTCCCCACTCTCTCTCTCTCTCTCACACTTTCTTCATTCTTCAATCCAAGCACCAGGGAAACCTTTTAAAGTGTCTCAAAGCAGGGCTGACTTTGGTCCCTACAGCTCCCGGGCTTTGAAACCGGGGGAGGGTGCCGTGCTGTCACCAGCATGTTCCACGGGACACTTTGCTCATTAGGGAAGAGGGGACTGTTTCGTGGCTCCCTGCTCAACTTCATAACAAGTCAGTCATCCAAAACAGCTGTAGAGGAAAGGGTAGGACTAGGAAGTAGGAACAACCCTTAGTGTGTTTTCAGTAAACGTCAGTGTTCTGTGCCAGAGTAGTGTGAGGGCAGTAGAGACGGAAGGACAAACCAGGGATGATGTCTGGTGTCTGTTTCCTGACTCCAGACAGTCAAGGCTGGAAAACAAAAGCCTACGAGCTTACAAGAGCCAGATGGAAGAGGGAAAAGGTGACCAAACATATCTGTTCACTTTCAACCTTTAAAACTGAATGTAGCGGGTTGAATAGGGAGGTTGGCCCTAAATGTGGGTAGAGGAGCATTATTACTATACTACCTTTAGTATAACACTATACTGTATGCATGGTGTTGTTGTTATTTTGTTTGAAAAGAAAGACCTTGATTTGGTATTTAACCTACTGAATGTTGAATGGAAATCAAACTCAGTGAACCTAAATCATGACTTCAATAGTAAATCTAAATGTCATATTTTGCCTCATCATTTTTGCACACATCATCTGAGGAGAACAGACATACGTGAACGATTCGATCTACATCATCCACTGATATAAAATTGGTTTATAGCAGTACTTGGGCAATGCATTGGCCTATAGCTTGCAAAATGTAATCCATCAAAATACAGTGTTCCACCTCAAAAAGCCTCTGCTTAAATCAGACATATAGCCTGACAAACTCAGAGCAAAAGCAGCCTCTGAGAGACATAACTCTGGTGAAAGAGAGACCATTCTCTCTTGTAGGTTTAGTGCTACTGTACACGGTGGATGGTCTACACAGCAGGCAGTGTACAGGTCACACAGCCATCTGTATTTAAGAGGGCCATTGTACTTTGTCCTCCAACAAATGTTGGAAAACCCATTCGCTCCTGTGTCTAGCATTGATTCACATCACCCAATCTCATGTTGTTGAGCAGGCACTGCACCCTGAAGAGCAAGACAAGAAATGCTTGAGACATATGGAAATGCTCGAGACCCCCTGAAACAATCATTCCAAGGCTGATGCCTATTTTTAATCCATTGCAGAAAATTCCCTGCATGCAACAGAAGCATGTTCACGGTCACAAAAGAGGTCTTCACCTTGCTTGGAACAGGCTGTCCTCCCCAACTCCTGATCCAACAAAACCTAGACAAGCTCTCGTTGAAGCCACGATGGCTATATTCTCCACAGCAACGTCGATATATAGATGTTTAACTCGACTTTCTAGGAAGGTAAGTAAGATAAGCAACAGTTTTATTTGCTAAATGCAATTTGTATCTTCACAGATTTAGAAGTTCCAGCTCAACAGATAGTGTCCATCTCTCTTCTCCTCCTCACATCTCCAGCAACATCAAGAGTCCAAGTGACCTGAAAGAAAAATGAGCCAACAAAATAATTGAATGGACACAGCACATGAAAGAATTCCACTAAACAGTGACTCTTTAAAAGGTTGACATGTGGTTTCTTTGACGTTTGCAATGCAATGCAAACCAGCATAGGCTCAAATGCAATGGCTGAAGTAAAACTTAGTTTTCAAATATATGGTTTCAACAGGGTATTACATAAGATGTGATTGTTTGATATTATCATTGTACCACAGGAGGTTGGTGGCATCTTCACTGGGGAGAACAGGTTCACGGTAATGACTGGAGCGGAGTCAATGGAATGGTATCAAATACATCAAACACATTATTATGAGCTCCCCTCAGAAGCCTCCACTGCAATGGTACAAGAATATGTGGACTTGGCTGCTGTTTAGCTACACCTGAGTATTTGGCTGAGTGTGTACTTGCCTTCCAAACGTTTCAATTGACTTTGGTTAATTCATTGTTATATTATAGTTCAAAAGGTACAACGGGAACTCATTTTAGGTTTAGTGCTACTGTACATGGTTGATGGTCGAGACATGCAGTACCAGTCAAACGTTTGGACACACCTACTCATTCAAGGGTTTTTCTTTATTTTGACTATTTTCTAAATTGTAGAATAATAGTGAAGACATCAAAACTATCAAATAACACATATGGAATCATGTGGTAACCAAAAAAGTGCTCAACAAATCAAAATATATTTTATATTTGAGATTCTTCAAAGTAAACATCCTTTGCCTTAATGACAGTTTTACACACCATTGGCATTCTCTCAACCAGCTTCACGAGGAATGCTTTTCCAACAGTCTTGAAAGACTTCCCACATATGCTGAGCACTTGTTGCCTGCTTTTCCTTCACTCTGAAATCCAACTCATCCCAAACCATATCAATTGGGTTGAGGTTAGGTGATTGTGGAGGCCAGGTCATCGGATGCAGCGCCATCACTGTCCTTCGTGGTCAAATAGCCCTTACACCGCCTGGAGGTGTGTTGGGTCATTGTCCTGTTGAAAAACAAGCGCAAATCGCTAACCAGATGGGATGGCATATCGCTGCAGAATGCACTTAAAGAAACTTTGAAAGTTCTTGAAATGTTCCATATTGACTGACCTTCATGTCTAACGGTAATGATGGACAATCATTTTTCTTTACTTATTAAAGCTGTTCTTTCCATAATATGGACTTGGTCTTTCACCAAATAGGGCTATCTCCTGTATACCACCCTTAACTTGTCACAACACAACTGGTTGGTTCAAACGCATTAAGAACGACATAAATTACACAAATTGACTTGAATAAGTTGGCGTGTCCAAACTTTTGACTGGTACTGTATATGAGACTAAACTGAGAAAATGTTGCTTTATTGCCAAATTCTACCACCTAGCACCATTCATCTTGGTGCTTGCCTTGTTTGCTGTATGAACACTGAGCATCTGCTAATTTAAGGAGCTTGACAGTGGCCATTTTCCATGGAAGAGGAGGCTAAAGAGGCCCATTGACCCCTCTTCACCACAATGTTCCCTCATTGTGACGAGAGACTTCTTTAACTTCTGGGTCAATTTCAGTGCATTTTCAGATCAGAGCAACCTCCTTAGAGCTTTGACTGTCAGTAACAGCCTGACTAGTGTTACCTCAATGAAAGTCTATCATAAAGGCATTGCGGTTTTTTGAAGGCCTTTGGATGGTACAATTGTGTAAAATAATATACTCTAAAATACATAACTAAATGTGAACAATTACCTTTTCTATATTTCAATAGCAATGAGAAAGATTACTGTAATTATACACACTTAAATAAAAAATAATATGTTGTGTAGTCTTTGTATGTATTGTGGTGAGACGCTGGATAAATACTGTTGTTGAAAATAATGGTTAAATGCTGCCCTCCACAGGCATAGGACTGTCACTGTGGTTCAGTGTGGCCACAATACAGCTCAATAACTACTATAGGCCTATGTGAACACATTGATTTGCCCTGCCTAGTTTTCCAGATTTTGACTAACAACAATGCCGACATTATAGTGCCTATAGACCTTGCCTGTTAGGGAACAGATTGAATAGATTTATACTTGGATGAGTATATGAATAATTGTTTGACAGTTTTTGGGAGGTTTGTGACAGGTTTGTGTAAGATATTTGCCCATTTATTTTTGCTCGTAGACAAATGTTGGTGAATCACCCAAATAGAATATTTACCAACAGAGAATCTCTGAATAGTCCCTTTCATGTACTGCTAAAATCACAGAAAAATGTTATTGGTTATTGATACTCTTTTTAAGTTGACAAAATAATGAATGAACTAGAAACACAACACCAGATGAGGGTTTCAATTACAGATGACTAGTGTATTTGTGACGACTTCAGCTGACATTTCAATTGTCACCTGACATTTTTTGTTCCAATTTCAACCAATCCTACACTGTATCTCTATTTCAACTTTTAATTTTTTTTTATCCAGACATGTTCGGTTAAGTTTTGTTTTGTCCTCTAAATTGGCTATCCCATTCAACAGTACAATGAATGTCATTGTTAGTATTGCTGTCTTTTTTATTTGATTTTTTATTGTAAAATAATAAACATATTATAAGAAAAATAAACTTTACCTCATTCGGGTCAGCTGATTGAGGCTATATGCAAAACCATATAAACAAAGCATGTCATCAACATTTGTTTTTTGCCTAATTAGAACAAATCCCCCCATTTATGCCCCATATCAACATTTTGAGAAAAGGCGGGAATATAAAGGTCGTCCAAGTTAAAGAAAATAAATGTATACAAAGACAAAGAACACACACACACACACACACACACACACACACACACACACACACACACACACACACACACACACACACACACACACACACACACACACACACACACACACACAAACACACACACACACACACACACACACACACACACACACACACACACACACACACACACACACACACACACACACACACACACACACACACACACACACACACACACACACACACACACACACACACACACACACACACACACACACACACACACACACACACACACACACACACACACACACCTTTAAGGTTTGTATATTTGGCAAACCTTTCCAACTAGGAGCCGCTGTGTGTGTCTGTATTGTCACAGACTTGGCCATAGTTTATCCACAAATCACCTCAGGAATAATTTAATGTCTTTTGTAATATTGCAATTCAGACTTTCATCAATTGGGAACACAATCCAAATGGTTATTCATGCTTGCTCTTCATCCCATTATTTTTGTCCAGACATGTTGTCTCCTTGCGTTGTTAATAACCACCTCCAGCATTCTAACAGTACATTTACATTTTTCTTTCTGTTGAATGAAAAGTTCAAACCTTAAACCCAGAGAGTCAGTTAGGTTTAAATCAGGTCAGCAGGAAGTGTCTGCATCGCTGTCAAACAACCATTTGGCAACATGAGCCATGCAGCCACCCAACCCAAGCCAAGGGAACAAAAAGGATTGAGTATGCACTCCAATAAGCGATGTTCATCTGTCTCTGCAGATATATAAACTTTTCCCTTCTCATTTTCCTTCGAGTGGCTCTAAATGATGTATGAAGTGCCAGGGTGAGCCTTCCGGAGAGACAAATGCCAATGACTCGCTCCAAAATGTCAAACATGACAGTCAGAGACATTCAATAATCATATCTGCCTGACCAACTCAGAGCCCTGCTCTTCAAACTATTGCTGATGTCTGGTGAGGCAAAGACTGAGTTTGTCTGCCTTGAGGTAACATATCTCTCTTTAGACAAGGCCAAAGGTAGCCACGCACAATCTGCAGTGCTAGGTTGAGTGGAAGAGTATATAAATATAAAAGTCTGAAATAATACCTACAAATGACCTTTTGTGTGATGCAATATTTACTATTTCAGCATAAAGTAAATATGAATGCAACACTGCATTACAACAACTGAGACATGTTATTTCATTTGAATCAAGCGTTTAAAGCGGCAATCAGCAGTTGAAACAATAACAAAGCGCCTCTCCACCCATTTAGATAAAAAGCAGAGGGATGAGGCTGTAGAAATGTAACCACTATCAAATTCATAGACAGAGCTAAGGATGCAAGGACTGAACATCCATGATGAACATAGTTTCAACCATGTTTTGAGGCTATACAGAGTTTTTTTTGCATTTACTTTGTTTACAAACATTGGAGTAAAACAAGCTTACATTTTGGGTTCTGATGGGGTATGACAGCTCTTGAGTTCACAAGTTATTTATAAGTTCTATTCTTCAAGAATCAATAGGTGCATATCATTCATTTATAATTTGAAAAACAGATGTAGCAACTACTGATTGCCCATTTAAACCTATCATTTAAAAAAAACTTCATTCGTGTAAGGGGTAGGGCAAACTTTAAATGTCAATTTTCCAAAGTAATCTACGGTTCCACATTTCTAATCAAGTAGACCAAATGAAATGCAAATGATGACATAATGTTTTTTTAATTTATAGGAGGCACAATTGAAAAACACATGTTTAATAAACACAGTCATTCGTAGTCAATCACATTCTCTTGAAAACATCAACAAGTGGTTTAAAGATTCACAAATAGTACCAATCAAATTTCCCCACGCTCGCAATTTGGTTATCACCTGTATAATTTTGATTTGTTGTCTTCAACTCCAAAAATGTAAGCATTTGAAATAAGGTGTCCAGTGGAGTTGCAGATTTCCTAGTACAGACTACGTTCAAACGTTTGGGGTCACTTAGAAATGTCCATGTTTTTGAAAGAAAAGCACATTTTTTGTCAATTCAAATATAAAATAAATCCGAAATATAGTGTAGACATTGTTAATGGTCGGAATGACTATTGTTGCTTGAAACGGCTTATTTCTCAAATGGAATAGCCTTCATTTCTCAGAACAAGAATAGACTGACAAGTTTCAGATCAAAGTTATTTGTTTCTGGCCATTCAGTTTTATTGCTTTAATCAGGGCAACAGTTTTCAGCTGTGCTAACATAATTGCAAAAGGGTTTTCATACACCTTAAACAAATATATTTAAACTCAGTTTTCACAATTTCTAACATTTAATCTTTGTAAAAATTCCCTATCTTCGGTCAGTTAGAATCACCACTTTATTTTAAGAATGTGAAATGTCAGAATAATAGTAGAGAGAATGATTTATTTCATGCTTTTATTTCTTTCATCACATTCCCAGTGGGTCAGAAGTTTACATACACTCTATTAGTATTTGGTAGCATTGCCTTTAAATTGTTTAACTTGGGTCAAACGTTTAGGGTAGCCTTCCACAAGCTTCCCACAATAAGTTGGGTGAATTTTGGGCCATTCCTCCTGACAAAGCTGGTGTAACTGAGTAAGGTTGTAGGCCTCCTTGCTCGCGCACACTTTTTCAGTTCTGCCCATAAATCTTCTATAGGGTTGAGGTCAGGACTTTGTGACGGCCACTCCAATACCTTGACTTTATTGTCCTTAAGCCATTTTGCCACAACTTTGGAAGTATGCTTGGGGTCATTGTCCATTTGGAAGACCCATTTGCAACTAAGCTTTAACTTCCTGACTGATGTCTTGAGATGTTGCTTCAATATATCCACATAATTTTCCTCCTCGTGATGCCATCTGTTTTGTGAAGTGCACCAGTCCCTCCTGCAGCAAAGCACCCCAACAACATGATGCTACCACCCCTGTGCTTCATGGTTGGGATGGTGTTCTTCGGCTTGCAAGCATACCCCCTTTTCCTCCAAACATTACAATGATCATTATGGCCCAACAGTCTATTTTTGTTTCATCAGACCAGAGGACAATTCTCCAAAAAGTACGATCTTTGTCCCCATGCGCAGTTGCAAACCGTAGTCTGGCTTTTTTTATGGCAGTTTTGGAGCAGTGACTTCTTCCTTTCCTTTCAGGTTATGTCGATATAGGACTTGTTTTACTGTGGATATATATACTTTTGCTCCTGTTTCCTCCAGCATCTTCACAAGGTCCTTTGATGTTGTTCTGTGATTGATTTGCACCTTTTGCACCAAAGAACACATCTCCTTCCTGAGCGATATGACAGTTGCATGGTCCCATGGTGTTTATACTTGCGTACAATTTTTTGTACAGATGCACATGGTACCTTCAGGCATTTGGAAATTGTTCCCAAGGATGAACAAGACTTGTGGAGGTCTACAATTGTTTTTCTTAAGTCTTGGCTGATTTCTTTTGATTTTCCCATGATGTCAAGCAAAGAGGCACTGAGTTTGAAGGTAGGCCTTGAAATACATCCTCAGGTACACCTCCAATTGACATCAATTAGCCTATTCAAAGCTTCCAAAGCCATGCAATCATTTTCTGGAATTCTCCAAGCTGTTAAAAGGCAGTCAACTTAGTGTATGTAAACTTCTGACCCACTGGAATTGGGATACAGTGAATAAGTTAAATAATCTGTATGTAAACAATTGTTGGAAAAATTACTTGTGTCATGCACAAAGTAGATGTCTGAACAGACTTGCCAAAACTATAGTTTGTTAATACATTTGTGGAGTGTTTGAAAACAAGTTAATGACTCCAACCAAGTGTATGTAAACTTCAACTGTATATTTTCCATGAAATATTTGCATTTTCCAGCTACAATAGTCATTTACAACAGTAACAATGTCCACTGTGTTTCAGATCAATTGTATGTTATTTTAATGGCCCCCCCCAAAAATCGATTGTCTTTCAAAAACAAGGACATTTCTAAGTGACCCCAAACTTTTGAACAGCAGTGTACATGTGTAACATTACAGTATAATCACAAAAACAGAAGTGCTGTAGACTTATGAGATATGTTACAGTAGTGTGCTTTCAATGCTGGATCAAGTATCGTGTTTTTGGTGGGTCCCTTCTGAATCCTTCATGCAGTTGGTCAGGAAAGCCAGGCATCGCTTGGAGTACTCCTCTGGAAAGTCACGGAAGTGGCTCACACGGGCAGGGGTTTTGACCATGAGGTCAACATCACTGTACCGAATCACTCGATCAGCTCTGGAGTACAGGTACAGCTGTGGCCAGGTAGGAAGGCTCTCCCGGATGGCATCGTAGTGGTTCTTGTGGATGTACTTGGTCACAGGGTATAGAACCACCCTGGGCAGGAAAACTGTTACAGCAAACAGTGCCAAGAGAACATACATCAGCATCACATTGAATTTGGGTCACAGAGTGGCTGGTAAGAGCCCGTAATGCCCCCCTCACATTTCGAGTGCCTGGGGCACTGTCCACCACAGCCCCAACTATACAGAGGGTGCTGAACTGTTTATGACTGTGCAAGAGCACAACAATGTAGCGTTAAAACATGAATCCCCCGTTGCTGAACACATGGGAAAATATGGGACTGTTTTCCACCTCGTAATCATAGAGTATCTCAAGCAGTTTGAGGGCAGTGTTACTCAGCTCCTTGTAGCCAAAATATTCAGAGAAGAATACTGTCTTCAAGGCCTGTGTAGCAAATATTGACACAACCCTGGAACAAAAAGGGGGGAAAGGTAAAGTCACACATTAATAATGAAGTAGATAAATCATTTATTGAAATGACAGGAATCATTAACCACCACAATAGTTTAAGTCCAACATGTTCGTTATAAATTGACCTGTACTTGGCATGATGTTTGTCTCTGCATCCAGCCCATCTCAGCAGCATGACAACTGGTTATTTTGTTCCATGCCAGTGTCTATCTGAAAGGAGAGAGAAAAAAAAGTTCTGATTAGTAAATTAGCTAGCTACCTAACCAGGACAACTAATTTAGCTAGCTAACGTTAGCAAGCAGCCTTTGAGTCACTGAATTATGGACAAACCTGCCAGAGCCAACGTTGACTAAATAGCTCATGCCATGGCTCTGCGTGACACTCAGGTGACAGGTAACTTTGCGTGTCGTTAGCTAGCTAGCCTGGCAAGGCTCTCGATAACAAATTGCTCACCCGAGACCAATGCATCTGGAAACACAATGGTGTAGTCCACGCCATCATTTGCCATTTTGTAGTCCGTTATAATCTCTCTTTCAGTTTTGCTATACGATTCATTTGGCACATGCGTTAGCTGGAATTTAACGCGTTGACAGGTTTACTCGCCGCCAATCGCTACGTAAATCAACGGGTTGCAGTCCGTTCATTGGTTCGCGTTTCCTTCTCGAAACATTCAGTTCCATGTTCCTCCGTGAGATGGCGGACAATGTCCATATTAGAGTTGTCAAGCTTCTGTAGAAAAACTAGTCTAATATTTCACTCAGAATAACATGGGAATTATTTGACAACATTACGCAATCTGTGGCATAACAATTGATGATGTTATTGCTTTATTTAATTGGAGCAACATCGATGTACCAAATTATGTGATTGGTAGTAGAGACATGTGAAATAACTGTAGACTAGAGTCGATGCATAGTAGAGGTAGATTAGTATTCACAGCTGGTAAAATGCTGATATACTTTCACACTACTATCAATATTCGAGCTAACACAGTAGATAATAAAATACTGTACATTACACCCCATCATAAAGTAAAACGGTGTCGCTGGCTCGTCGGTGAATGGAAGCTCCAGCTGTCAATCTGGACGTGAAAAGGCGGAGGAGGGCAGGTCAGTGGGAGTGTTGAAGGAGCCAGACAACACTGCGCAGCAGAGCTGTCAAACAGTTGAAATATCGGACCACGGCAGACGGCAATTGTGTCTTACTAATGAGAAAACAAAATGCCACATAAAGGGGACTGTGAGTTTACGGTTTGAGGTCAGCTATACTTCGTGTAGTTAGCTAGAGTTACTTCGGCGTTGGCTGCATAACTTCTAGTTTGTTAGCGAACTGGAGTGGCTAACGTTAGCTAGCATGTCGTCTTAGACTGTTGACAAACTAAACTAGCTAACGGTATCTAGCTACACCAGCGAGCTAGCCAACTAACCACAATAAAGTTAACCGGCTAGATAACGTTACTCTACCGGCTCGTTCATGGGGAGTATATCAAATAGCCTGCGAGTTATTATTGCAGTGAGATGGAACTAAGTTTGGCCTGTTTCATCAAGTTGTTGAAGAGTCCATCATCTCATCGTTTTAATGACACACGACAAGGTAAGAACTCTTGATAACTCTGCCACTGCTGCCAGCATGCGAGGTTGCTAGCTAATTTAGCAAGCTCGTTAGTTAACGAAGCCAGCCATTCAAATTAACTAACAGTAATGTGACCATTTAGTAACTAACTAGACAATCGTTTGGTCAGCATATTGTATCCAAGCTCAATATATATTCGTTGCTAGGTTATAGGTTGATGATTCCAGATCGGGAGAAATTGGGCCCTCTCCTATGAACAAGACTCGGTCATTATTTCAAATCTCAGGAATGTCAGGTATGCTGTTGCCATCCCAGATACGCACCATTTACAACATATAAGGCTCAGATAGTGAAACTAAGAATAACTCATATGTGGTGAATGCAATTCGTTGACTAGCTATTTCACAACAGAAACCTAACAATATTATCATTTATAGGCCTATACATAATGCTTTCTGTTTTCTACCCTCACCCACTCATCCCTTTTTTAATGGGGATTATCAATCTTGCACTTCCTCATAACCAGCTGACCCTCCTGTTAGGATGATTTACAATATACACCTTTTATTGTAGCCCATTTACACAGCTGTATAGGTTTAAAAAAACATTGCCTCAGGGGATCACAGGGATGTCCCATCTGTTTTTGTTTTATTAGTGGCCCAGCCCTCTGTTAAAATTCCTCCACTTTTCCTTGCGGAGTCCCTTTATAGTTGAGTCTGCGATGTATCACTTTGGAAGCATGCATTATGTCCACACTGGCCTTATTGTTTTTCACCAGTTATGAGGTGTAGCTACTACTGAGATGCTAGGGAGGGAAGTTAGTGTTTAGACTGGAGAAATCCCTCTGCCTGTATACAGTAGCCACAATGTGGCTGTGGAAGGTTTGAAATGACATCCGTTATTTATATTGTTTCTGCTTTGAATGAAGGGAAATGTATCTTCTTCTTTTTTTACCCAGACAAGGCCTAGCAGCAATTCAAATGGAAGAACTAACTCATATGTTATATATTCATTCTGCTTCTGAAAAGATGATTTGTTTCAAGTGGCTATTTTACTCATTCTTGGCAGTGGGTGTTTGATCATTATCATACAAATGCTAATTGGCAAAGATGCTTTTAGAGGTAGAGGAGGATAACATCCTTTTTAAGGATACGGCTCAAGCAGCAAAAAGATCCCTGAACTGGACGATTTGATTTCAGTTGTTTTAGTTTGGGATTGGATGGGGGATGGGAATCTCACAAGAGGCTGAATTAAATATAATTATTTTCCCAGAGTTTAATAGATCCTCTCTAGTGAAGTCACTAACTCAAGAAAAGGGGAGGACAACCAGCCCTTTGAGTAAACTCAGTAGACCTGTGCATGCTGGGAAAATCAGCGGTCCTGAATAATATAAATCAAAGGGCTGCTTCCTATGATCATTACTATGGGGTTCTTATGTCTCCTTTTATTCCTGTTCATGGCTCCCTGGTTTGTTTTGGATCCCAGTCTTGTACTTGAGCTTTATCTTGGCTTAATCTCATATAATTGGACAACCAATCCCTATTAGAGCCATTATTTGTGAACTTGTTGAGAGCGGTGGGGTTGGAGCCCTGCCGTGTGTGTCTAAGAAGATTGACCTTATCTAAAGTAATGCTTTTGTCTTTATTTTTTGTCTTGTTGAGGGAAAAAATGTAGGAAATGTTAGAGGAATGTGTTAAATAGATTAGGCTCATTATGCCCCTCATGGCAACACAACGTGTTCCATCTTAAATGAACGACATGCGTATAAGATCACACCACACACACTTATGAATTACAATACTTGAGGGGTACATGCATCACCATTTTTTTTCCCATACAGATGCTACAGATGAACAGGTGCTATGGATAACAGCTGAAAATTGTAATCATTTTGTGTTTTCTGGCTGGTCTTCTGCAGCCTGTAAACCACGCAAACACACCATTTCCTCAGTCTGCCTGCTGAGATAGGATTTTTGTGTTTCTTTCCCCTTAGGGCTGTAAAGGGTTGCAAAGGAGTTGTCGAAAATGTGAAACTTTCATTGAGTCCTCCACAGAGTTCACAGTGAACAAGCAATGATGGATCGGAACAAGCGCAACTCCATCGCCGGCTTCCCCTCCATGAGGCCTGACCGGCTCGATGACCTGGATGGTGGAGGAGGAGGGGAATGGGCCCCGTCTCAGGTGGGAAGAGTGTGCCCCTCATCCTACCGTGCCCTCATCAGTGCCTTCTCCTGCCTGACGCGCCTTGATGACTTCATTTGCGAGTGGATTGGCTCTGGCTTCTTCTCAGAGGTCTACAGAGTGAGTTTATTATGCTTGACCTGAAATGCAAGAGGTTTATGCCTGGTAGGTGCTGTAATTAATTCATATCAACACACAGTCACCTCAAGTTATTGGTACCCTTGATAAAGATGATAAAAACAAACTATAAAAAAATAACTGGTAAAATAAAGAACACAAATACCAAGCTATCTTGTATGCTAAAAAAATGGGAAATGATTTTATATGAATACGATTGCTCAGAGAAAGAGATTTTGTACCAAAACAAATCTCAGATTATTGGCATCCCTACTTTAAATTAATCTAAGCTTAACCCTGTGAGACCTACAGTTGCAAAAATGCAACATGTCCTAAATTGCATCATGTACCTAAAAAATGTCAAACAGTACACAGGCTGCATTTCTACAGGCAGACACATTTTTATATTGATTTTTTCACTTATTGGCCTTTTGACCATGATTGGTTAGAAGATCTGATGTGTTTGGTCAAAAGATTAATTTGTGGAAAAATAATTGGGCTGACATTTTGAGATTTGGTTGTACATCAGCAGTTTTTGTCAGTCAGTTAGCCCATGTCAGCAGCAACAACAACAAAAAATGTATTGGTTAATTAGTCTAGCCAGCCATCTAAACTTGTAGTCATGGTCATAATCACGGTCAAATTATTGCCCGGGGGGGCAAATTTATTTTGTTAGTCACTCTCTCTCAGATATCATATTAACTGCAAACATTTCTCTCTGCCCCGTTGGAAAATTTTGTAGAATTGCAGGAAATCAACTCTAAAACCTTGCAACAACATTTCCCTTAGGGCCCCCAAAAGGCTAGGGCTGGCTCTGACTGCATGTGTGGGTATGGATGTGGGTACTCAGTCCCGTGAGCCATTGTAGCTCCTCATGATAAGTTACGATTTTATTGTGCAAAGTTGCTTATCCCTACTATAAAGCAATGGTGTGTCATTTCACTCCACCTATCCGGTGTGTGACAATAAGGACACACACCGGATTACTTAGAAACCTATGATCTCATACACTGAGTTCAGCCCTCATTCTATAATTAAATATGTCAGTGGTCCGCAATACAGTTAGCTAATACATTGACTTCTGTGCAGAGTAGGAAAACCCTGCACCTCCCTCCAAAACACCCAGAGATGTTAGGTTATGGACCAGCCCCTATTGAGGTCAGACAGGCCCTTAGAGCATGCAGATACTCATGTGGCCTCCCTATTTCATTGATCGGTTCTCTCACAATGGACTGATTTGGGACGAGCGAAAAGCCCTTCTATATTTCCATGTCGATGTGGTTACACCTCGGAGAGCTCCCTCTGAAGAGGTTTAGTGATGGGACTGGTAGTTAGGCTACAATGGTTCTCGGGTAAGTGCTGTATCGTAAATTACACTAACCCAACCTTGACAGAGTTGGTACTCGCACAGAGATGGCTGTTGACATCTGATAGGTCAAGTCCTTAACCTGACCTCAAAACATCAGTAAACTGCCTACATTCACTTTTGTTGTAACTCCTGTTTTCATTTCCTCCACCCTCAGCGCTCTTGGAAGTTAAGCCTATTTGTATTTTTATTTTCAATGCAATTAGTTGTAGACTATAGAATTCAGCCCTACCTACTGAAATCAGAGTATTCTGTTTTTGATTGCACAAGTACCACAATAATGTCAGCACCCACCCATGTCCCATGTCTTGGATCTTAGTCATACATACAGATGGAACAGAAATAGAATGCTGAGCGGTTTACATATCTAATAGTAAATGATAACCTCAGTTTAATTGAAAGAAGCTAGGTCTGGAGCCATGCGGCACAGTGTAGGCTATTGCCTGCCTCAGAGCATGGTCACAGCAGTCTGCCTTGGGACCGCTCATTCACTACTCATTGAATTCAAAGGGTTAATGCACACCACTCACACAGTACCGATCACTGACTTGGTGGGGGGAAGGGCAGCGTGTAGGCTCGTGCCCCAGGCTGTCTGAGGGGAAGTAATTACACCATGTATTTTAGGGAGGGAATGCCCATCCAACTTCAACATGATTGGGGCCTGCTGCCCTACATGTATTCCTCTTGTTGAACAAATGCTAAAAACATTTCTTCCTCTATTAACCTGAACGCTCACCCATGTTATAAACGCTGTTTGATCCTTGGCCATTATAATGTTATAGCATCATCTGTTTCAAGTGATTCACCGATATTACTTTTTTGTCTGATACCGATATCTGATATTTTCCTTGCCAAAAAAAATGCAGATACCGATTTTAAATCGGCAAAAATGCAAAAACAAAGTGTTGAAGAAAGTAAAAGTGCAATATGTGCCATGCAAAAAAGCTAACGTTTAAAATTCCTTGCTCAGAACATGAGAACATATGAAAGCTGGTGGTTCCTTTTAACATGAGTCTTCAATATTCCCAGGTAAGAAGTTTTAGGTTGTAGTTATTATAGGAATTATAGGACTATTTCTCTCTATACCATTTGTATTTCATATACCTTTGACTATTGGATGTTCTTATAGGCACTTTAGTATTGCCAGTGTAACAGTATAGCTTCCAGGAACACATCGACAACAGCCACCCTCGAAGAAGCATTACCCATGCAGAGCAAGGGGAACAACCACTCCAAGTCTCAGAGCGAGTGACATTTTAAATGCTATTAGCGCGCACCCCGCTAACTAGCTAGCCATTTCACATCAGTTACACCAGCCTAATCTCGGGAGTTGATAGGCTTGAAGTCATAAACAGCGCAATGCTTCAAGTATTGCGAAGAGCTGCTGTCAAACGCACAAAGTGCTGTTTGAATGAATGCGTACGAGCCTGCTGCTGCCTACCATCGCTCAGTCAGACTGCTCTATCAAATCATAGACTTAATTATAACATAATAACACACAGAAATACGAGCCTTTGGTCATTAATATAGTTTTATTCTTTCAGTGAAATACGGAACCGTTCCGTATTTTATCTAACGGGTGGCATCCATAAGTCTAAATATTCCTGTTACATTGCACAACCTTCAATGTTATGTCATAATTACGTAAAATTCTGGCAAATTAGACGGTCCAAACTGTTGCATATACCCTGACTCTGCGTGCAATGAACGCAAGAGAAGTGACACAATTTCACCTGGTTAATATTGCCTGCTAACCTGGATTTCTTTTAGCTAAATATGCAGGTTTAAAAATAAATACTTCTGTGTATTGATTTTAAGAAAGGCATTGATGTTTATGGTTAGGTACACATTGGAGCAACGACAGTCCTTTTTCGCAAATACGCACAGCATCGATTATATGCAACGCAGGACACGCTAGATAAACTAGTAATATCATCAACCATGTTTAGTTAACTAGTGATTATGATTGATTGTTTTTTTTAAATAAGAAGTTTAATGCTAGTTACAAACTTAACTTGGCTTCTTACTGCATTTGCGTAACAGGCAGGCTCCTTGTGGAGTGCAATGTAATGAGGTGGTTAGAGCGTTGGACTAGTTAACTGTAAGGTTGCAAGATTGAATCCCTGAGCTGACAAGGTAAAAACCGTTCCTAGGCCATCATTGAAAATGGGAATGTGTTCTTAACTGACTTGCTTAGTTAAATAAAGGTGTAAAAACATTTATTTTTAATAAATCTGTGTCCAAAAATACCGATTTCCGATTTGTTATGAAAACTTGAAATCGTCCCTAATTAATCGGCCATTCTGATTAATCGGTCGACCTCTAGTCATTACGTCATGTACCTACATTATATAGGTATGCACGTCAGCTTTGACATTGGTTTTGCACATCGGCGTTAAACTAGACATTGGGCCGATACCGATGTTGGCATTTTTAGCTAAAATTGTCAGATTCCGATATTGTGCATCCCTAGCTGTTTACAGTCTTTTCCACTCGAGATACTATGGTTCTGGCTCATGTGATGACTTGGGCTTTATGAGTGCAATGATATTTACCCTCGTTGCTTGTCAGTTTGATTTGTCGTCTCACTTAATGGACCCAAATATTTACTGTGTAATGAGGTTTCCATATCTGTCTAAGCAAAGGGACAATAGATCTACATTGCTTTGAAAATGCATGAAATCAATGGAATGATCTGTTTCTTAGACTGTGTCATGTTAACATGACTAGGTATTGACTAGCTGGAGAGACAGATTAGAAGTGCAGGGCCTTGCTGGAGCAGCCTATGGGTCTTTGTTTGAGTCAGACTCTTCTCTTTTCTCTCCTGGTGGGGAAAGAGTGTGAATGGGGAGGGTCTAGAGGAGGCCATCTGCTGCCTGCTTCTTACTCCAGGGAAGAGGAAGGCTAGCTCCTTCTTTGTACTTGAACTTCAAGAGTGGCTAAAGAAGCATTTGTCATTGGAGAGACTCATCCAAATGCTTCATAAATAAGGCCTAGATCAGTCTGCTTCCTTTTTCTGTACCTCAAACGTCCTTTTATCTCCTCTCTCCAACAGTGTTGATATAAAACTCATATCTGTAGGAAAGTGATCATAGTGATTAGGAAAAATATAACATGCACAGTATATAACCATTTATATGCATTGTATCTATTATTGTACCTGCAGACCTTGACCTGAGTGGAGCGATTTAGTATATTCTTTGACTGTTGGTTTCAATGTCTTAATATTTCAGCTGGAGGAAGTGAGCAGTAGCAGATCAAGCTCACCATTTTCTCACCCTAATTCATAACTTCCTGTGGTTATGGCCCTCTGAGAAAGCATATCAATCCGACTTAAGCTTAGCGATATACAGAGAGAGTTCTGTATTGTTGTAGGTGTTCGGCTATGTATTCTCTACCAAAGCATAGTCTACATTTTCTTAGCCTCGGCTCACTGTTCCTTCTAGTGCACAACTGTGGATGACAGTCAGCCACTTGTCTTTGATCACATCAGAGATAATGCTGCAAGGAAGGCCAGTAACTGACCTCGTTCACAGTAGAAATAGGGAGTCAGCAGGCCTATTGCTATGGTTTCTGGATTTGGAATGAAAGGTTGAAAGGGTAGAGCAAGTCATGCTCCATGATCTTGGAATATTGATCATGTTTTGAGAGTAGTGTCCTCATTAGAAGGGAATATTGATAAGGGAGCTGTATGGTTATAGAGAGGTGTATATTTTCAGTGTGACCTCCTAGATATCGCCTAAATGACCGGATTGTTGTGTTTGTTGCAGGTGCGCCACAGAGTGTCGGGCCAGGTGATGGCTCTGAAGATGAACAAACTGAGCAGTAATCGAGCCAACATGCTGAGAGAGGTCCAACTGATGAACAGACTGTCCCATCCCAATATCCTCCGGTGAGTTCCAGGAAACAAAATGATGTCTACCACTAACTATATTCAGCATCATTTTTCTTCGGCACACCACCATCATCAATATTTTGTGTAGTTTGTATATCGATCTGTCCATTGAAGAAACATAAAATTCCTTCTGAAATATTATGCAATAGTGTTGAATTAATTATATCTCAAGGGGATATAAACAATTGTGTAAAATACAGGGATAGTCAAGTTGAGTTATGGTGCCATATTCATAAGTAGGCTTTTTTTCTTATGGACTTCTAGCCTAATCTGTCATTTTTAAATGTATTTTTTTAGAATGTGACTAAATATCAGTCATTTTTTAGATTTGGATCTGTAGCTATTTGTCAAAATGACATTTGCCTTTAATGGAATCAGTTGGGTGACCTTGATCTCCCTGATTCCGCAGAAAGCAGGTCAGAAATCTATTAACAATGGTTTTCTGGAACGACATCCTGAGTTTGGATTTCATTGACATGTACGCCCTTTCCTTTTCACTTTCTTCTCACCAAGGCTGTTTTATTTTCGTGTAGCGTTGTGAGCCTGTAAAATGGGCATAAATATTTGACCAAACCCATCATGATGGGACATAATGTTTAGGATACATAATTGTATGACCAGCTATTTCTAATCTGTGAATTTAATAATCTCATGGATTCGGCTGACTGAGGCTTTGCATGATCCTGGAGGTTGATCAAGTTTCTCTGTGATTCCTGCCATTCTGAACACGCGATGTGTCTCTGTACTGGATGATATTCTACAGAGCTCACATTCTGCTGTAGGTGGTGGGTGGGAAAGCGAGAGTGTCTGTAAGTGCTGTACTACAATCACAGCTTTGTTGCAGCCAGTTCTGTGGGGGTGGGCAGACGAGGATGAGGGGGTCTTTGTCTGAGGAGCCCTTTGAGGACCCACAAAGTCTCACGTTTATTGGGTCATAACTCTAGCGGCTCCAACACTGGCTGTGCATACGGCCTGGCCCGTGTGTTAGGATATTGATACAGGCAATTTGTGTAATTTAGAGAAAAAAAATACTTGACTGTGACTCCGGCCTGTTAAGATTTGTAAGCAGTATCTCAAGAAAAGAGAGGAAAAAGAGATTGAATGCAGCTCAAGAGAGTGAACCTTGTTTTCCCCCTGAAAATGACATTCTTGTTTGCACCTCTTGTCTTGTCTTGCAGCCCACCAGTGCAGAAATATTTAACCATTTCCACACCAAGAGCATTGTAATTTTTATCTCAAAAGGACCATGTTGTGGCCTCCCGGGTGGCGTAGTGGTCTCTGGTAGTTGTGCCACCAGAGACTCTGGGTTCGCTCTCTGTCACAGCCGGCCGCAACCGGGAGGTCTGTGGGGCGACGCACAATTGGCCTAGCGTCGTCTGGGTTAGGGAGGGTTTAGCCGGTAGGGATATCCTTGTCTCATCGAGCACTAGCGACTCCTGTGGCGGGCCGGGCACAGTGCACGCTGACCAGGTCGCCAGGTGCAGTGTTTCCTCCAACACATTGGTGCGGCTGACTTACGGGTTGGATGCACCTGTGTTAAGAAGCAGTGCGGCTTGGTTGGGTTGTGTTTCGGAGGACGCATGGCTTTCGACCTACGTCTCTCCCAAGCCCGTACGAGAGTTGTAGCGATGAGACAAGATAGTAACTACTAATAATTGGATACCACGAAATTGGGGAGAAAAGGGGGTATAAAAAAAAAAGGACTATTGTCCTTCGGCTAGATTGACATTTTGTACAACCGAGGCTGCATTTACACAGGCAGCCCAAGTCAGATATTTTTTCCACTAACTGGTCTTTTGCCCAATCACACCTGACCTGATTGGTTCAAAGACCAATTAGTTTGAAATGGGCTGCCTGTGCAAACACAGACATGTATACACAGCCCACTCAAATGTTTTTTTTTTCTGGACCCCCATTGCTTAGTCATGTCAATATAGATCAAGATTGTAAAAGAAATTTGCAACGTGAGAGAGGCACAACAGGAAATATGTCTCCACCGCATGTATCACTGTGGTAGTTACATGGAAACATGACCAGTCTTTTTTTCTTTGTTTTGTCTTCCTCTAGGTTCATGGGTGTGTGTGTTCAGGAAGGCCAGCTCCATGCTCTGACCGAGGTAAGAGGAACCACTGTTCTATAGGAGGCTCTAAGACACAAAGAAAATGGGTATCTCCGGCGTAGGCTGACTGTCGCTGGCTGTCATGTTTCAGGTTGGAACGTTGGGACACACTGTTTGCTTATTCAGTTCTCTGTCCACTCGATAATGGAATGTGATTCTAGAAACGTGATGGGTCCTCTAGCATCAGTATAGGCCAAGATGTGTTTTGCTTTTAATGTAGCTAATACTGTCATATTCCCCTCCTGAGTCATGTTGCAGGACAGTCAGTTTGATGTTATATTACATGAGTAAGTCTCAGACAAGTAGAACCCTCTAAAAGGTAGCGGTGTGAATATAATGAAAAGGTGTTTGACTGTGTGCCCAGGGGTTTTTCTCAGGTGAACATTGACACATCACCCAGTACAGGGACCTGTAATTGAAAGAACCTTGTGTTTGCCTGAAAGAACAGTTTACATGTGCACAAATAAAGCTGTGTGTTGATATTCTCAATGAGCAGCCTGGGGATGGGTTCCATTAGGACTAAGGTTTGTTTTCAAGCTCATCTTATTTTTAACCTGCGTGTGTGTGTGTGTGTGTCCATGCTCTCTTGTTGCTAATGATTAGCGTTGATTAGTTAGGGAAAAAGCTTTACGACTGTCTGCCACATCACATTCACCCAAGCACTCGTGTCAAGTGAGCGATAGCATGAAGTTATCCAATATGTGGATCCATGGAGATGAAGAGGGAGGGAGAGAGGGAAACGTCTGTGATACCGCTCTCGCAGTTTATCGGTTCTGCTCACCCCACCCCCAGTCTCTTGGGCTTTGATGTCAGCAGCATAACGCCACAGGCTGTGAATAATGAAAACACTGCATCGTGTGGTTATGTTTTGTAGCTACTGCTGTGTTATAAGAACTTGCTGCTAGCTACCAGTACTGTTTACTCTGACTGGATCCTGAATTTAGCGATGGGCCTGACGGACCTCCATGGTAGGAAATGAAGAGTCAAGTTACTGTGCAGCCACAGGCTTAGATACAATCACTCCTCCGTATAAAGCTCCTTGGCTCCGTTGGGTTGGCACAGTAACCTCCGCACTGCTTTCCCACTGCTTGATAGATCTAGGCTACACATTAGGCAAATACCGATTAGGAGCATTATAATCTGGGTAATCCATGACCCACTTGGGGATTACAACATTATTTGAAGATGCTTGCAGTGGTCACGAGACAATGAAATAACCATTTTCTTTTCCATCTTTCTTAGCTTTTTTCCCCCCATAGTACCCCGGCTTTTATTTAGTTTGAGGAAAGTTTCCTCAGAGAAATTCTAAGAATAGCATCCGTGTAGATTTGTTACTCCATGTTAAGACATTTCAACTTCCTGGGTTTTGCCCCTCTTCTCCTATTGTCCACTGCTCCTACTGTCTCTGATCTGTGATCACGTGTCAATGGCCTCACACTCCCTTCTCTGGGTGACAAGGTTTGGGGTGGAGGTGGGGTGATGTGGCCTTATAACCTAAAACAGGCCTCCTTGTGTGCCTAGCGTTGGCCTACGCTGCTTCACTCACTCCTCTGATCTGGAGAGTCTCGTCTATAAACCTACTGGATGCATGGAGTGGATCATATCCACACTGACCAACTGGCAGCAAGATTTGTCTGGGCTTCACCCATTTAGGGGAGGCTCCTAGTGGAGCATTAGGCATGCAGACGACAGATGCAGGGGGGCTACAGAGGAATTTGTAAGGTAAAGCCGACGTAATCCTCTCCTGCGTCTGGGAATGGTCTGCAGGGCAGGGGGAGGGACGACGGAGGAGGTAGTGTAGAGGGCCTTACAGCATGGGGGGCTTTTAGTGCCTAAGCTTAGACCCATGGACATGAATATCCAACACACTTGAAGTTAATTTGTTTCACTGGTATCGCATGCATATCCTATGGTAAACTATAGGCCTACCTGGACAGTATATTGTCTAGGTTGACTTATTATCAGGCCGACTTCAAACATTCTACCTGAACAAAGGTAGACTGAAGCACAAGTCAAAAGTGAGTGACGTTGTAACCTCTTCACTTTGGGCAGACCCAATTCTGCTCACTAATCCCATTAAACGGTATAGGCTGTGTTCATATATTGTGATATTTACAAGTTCCAGCTGTGTGAACACAGACACTTTTTTGAGTTATGTTAACTTTCCTAAGCCATCAATGAAGTATTTGTGACAGTTTGCCAAGAAAACTAAAACACAACAGTCTAGAACCACTGGGGAGGCCCAGAGAAATTAGGTCAGTCAGTCTGTCTTACTCTCTTCGTTACTCTTGTCCACTTTCATTTCTCTCTGTAATTAATTGTCACCATAGTAGTTCTGTAAATGGCACAGCCAAGCCTGTCATGATTAAAGCTGACATGCACAACGTAAAAGAGGGAGCTACTTTCTAGCACATTCCCACTTCACTTTGCTTTCCCTGCACACAGTCCCGTCTGTGTCTGTCACTGTCATTGTCCCCAAATGTGCCTGGCATGAGATTGATGCTATGTTTAGAGCGCTCAGAGTAACTCAATTGAGTTCTTTGACCTGTCTTTTGGAATGGAGTGGTGTGTAGAGTAGCCCCAAATGACCGACAGGATGCTGTAACAATGACTTGACTTATAGTGCAGTACCTTCTCTACCTTTTATATAGGGTACACACAGTAGGCCTATATATTGAAATTGAATTCACGATAATGTGCATTTAAGCCATACTAGTAATGTGTACTTTTGTACGGAAGCATAATTTTAATAATGGGAGCATTGTGTTTTCTCTCTCGACATTTCTCCAGTACATCAACGGTGGGAACCTGGAGCAGCTGTTGGACAGCAACAAGCCTCTGAGCTGGGCTGCCAGGCTCAAGCTGGCCTGTGAGATCGCCAATGGCCTGGGCTACCTGCACTCCAAAGGCATTTTCCACCGGGACCTAACCTCCAAAGTGGGTGGCTGTTAACTGTGGATGGATGTGTCCAAAATGGCAACCTATTCCCTACATAGTGCACTACTTTTCTGGTGCACTATATAGGGAATAGGTTGCAATTTCAGATGCACCTGTGTCTCCTTTCTACAACAGAGATAAGAATCATCGATCTAGTCAGCCTTCATATACAGCAACACACGCTTCAGTTTCTGTTCTTCAAATCTTGGGAGTTGGAAACTGAGTACATAATGTTATTGTAAGATGTGTTTATCTGGCTAAATCGGTGGCTTGTGCATGTGGGCTTTGATGGAAGCTGATGATGGAATGTATGCTCACTGTTTATCCTCAGAACTGCCTGATCAAGTCTGAGGAGAATGTCTACACGGCAGTAGTAGGAGACTTTGGTCTTGCTGAGAAGATTCCCAACCAAGAGTAAGTCATTTCCACAGAAACGCTTATTTATCAAACATGATCATGACATGATCAAGACTCAAATTGAATCCCAAAGTAAAATATATATATATATATATATAATCACACACACAGTTGAAGTCAGGAGTTTACATACACCTTAGCCAAATACATTTAAACTCTGTTTTTCCACAATTCCTGACATTTTATTTCTAGTAAGAATTCCCTGTCTTAGGTCAGTTAGGATCACCACTTTATTTTAAGAATGTGAAATGTCAGAATAATAGTGGAGAGAATGATTTATTTCAGCTTTTATTTCTTTCATCACATTCCCAGTTGGTCAGAAGTTTACATACACTCAATTAGTATTTGGTAGCATTGCCATTAAATTGTTTAACTTGGGTCAAACGTTTCGGGTAGCCTTCCACAAGCTTCCCGCAATAAGTTGGGTGAATTTTGGCCCATTCCTCCTGACTGAGCTGGTGCAACTGAGTCAGGTTTGTAGGCCTCCTTGCTCACCAATTTTGCCCACAAATTTTCTATAGGATTGAAGTCAGGGCTTTGTGATGGCCACTCCAATACCTTGCCTTTATTGTCCTTTAGCCATTTTGCCACAACTTTGGAAGCATGCTTGGGGTTATTGTCCATTTGGAAGACCCATTTGCAACCAAGCTTTAACTCTCTGACTGATGTCTTGAGATGTTGCTTCAATATATCCACTAATTTTCCTCATGATGCCATCTATTTTGTGAAGTGTACCAGTCCCTCCTGCAGCAAAGCACCCCCACAACATGATGCTGCTACCCATGTGCTTCACGGTTGGGATGGTGTTCTTCGGCTTGCAAGCGTCCCCCTTTTCCCTCCAAACGTAATGACGGTCATTATGGCCAAACCGTTCTATTTTTGTTTCATCAGCCCAGAGGACATTTCTCCAAAAAGTGCGATCTTTGTCCCCATGTGCAGTTGCAAACCGTAGTCTGTCTTTTTTATGGCGGTTTTGGAGCAGTGGCTTCTTCCTTGCTGAGTGGCCTTTCAGGTTATGTCGATATAGGACTCGTTTAACTCTGGATATATATTGTACCTGTTTCCTCCAGCATCTTCACAAGATCCTTTGCTGTTCTGGGATTGATTTGCACTTTTCGCATCAAAGTACGTTCATCTCTATGAGACAGAACACGTCTTCTTCCTGAACGGTATGACTGCTGTGTGGTCCCATTGTGTTTATACTTGCGTACTATTGTACAGATGAACGTGGTACGTTCAGGCATTTGGAAATTGCTCCAAGGATGAACCAGACTTGTTTAGGTCTACTTTTTCTTTTCTGAGGTCTTGGCTGATCTCTTTTGATTTTCCCATGATGTCAAGCAAAGAGGCACTGAGTTTGAAGGTCGTCCTTGAAATGCATCCACAGGTACACCTCCAATTAACTGAAATGTTGTCAATTAGCCTATTCAAAGCTTCTAAAGCCATTCCATCATTTTCTGGAATTCTCCAAGCTGTTTAAAGGCAGTCAACTTAGTGTATGTAAACTTCTGACCCACTGGAATTGTGATACGGTGAAATAATCTGTCTGTACACAATTGTTGGAAAAAGTACTTGTCATGCACAAAGTAGATGTCCTAACCGACTTGCCAAAACTATAGTTTGTTAACAAGAAATTTGTGGAGTGGTTGAAAAACGAGTTTTAATGACTCCAACCTAAGTGTATGTAAACATCCGACTTCAACGTGTGTGTGTTTTATTATTTCATATTTGCTCCTTTGAGTCAGTCCAGTTAAATCCCTCTGTACGAAATTAATGTGGGACTGGGAGGTAAAGGGATGGACAAGTGCCAGTAGAAGGGGGCCATTTGATTAGGAAGGAACATGAAGTACTGTTCAGGTCAGGAATAAACTGGGGCGCTCGGCTAATAATACCAGAACAGGTTAAGAAGGCCCCGCTCTCTCCTGGCTAGGACTTATTACATATGCCTTGCAAAAGTATTCAGACCCCTTGGATTTCTTCACATTTTATTGTGTTACAAAGTAGGATGATTCAAATGTGTTTGTCAATTGTTACTCAACAATATACACAATTCTCTGTCAAAATGGAGGATTTTATTTTATTAATACAAAATTAAACGACTACAATATAGCCTTTCTACAAGTATTCAGCCCCTTGGTTTAGGCAAGCCTAAATTAGTTTAGGAGTAAATTCTGCTTAACAAATCACCAAAAAATAAATCCTGGACTCACTCTGTGTGAAATAATAGGGGTTGACGTAAAAAATAATTATGACTACCTCTTCCTCTGTTCCCCATGCATACATCTGTAAGGTCCCTCAGTCAAGTATTGCATTTCAAACAGATTATTTCAAAATCTTTATCAAGAAGGGCAGTGATTGGTAGATGGGTAACAATAACAAATCAGACATTGACTCTCTTTAAGAATGGTCTAGTTACTAATTATGCTGTGCATTATGTATTAAACCACCTAGACAGCTCAAAGATAGTCATCATTCTGAGCTGCAGTACAGGAATGAAACTGCTTAGGGATGTTATCATGACATGCTGACCACACAGCTCGCGTTACTTGCACGAGCATTGCAAAATGTATTTACACGTAAATGTTGTTCAATCATTTCATCCAAACTGCTCGTCTGCATTATGGTGGCAATGGACCTTAAAGTTGGTTGCCAACCTCCATATAAAATCCAAAGAAAAAGACTGAAGGAGGAAAGATTACTAGAAACTAACTAGGTTTACCCTTTTATCTGTGGATTAATTGTCAGAGTAGAGGACCTTGTGCATTTCAGGTAAAATAACAACCCAATGTTTATTCTAGGACAAATTAGCTAGCAACAGCAAGCTAGTGGGCTAAATGGCCATGAATGTTTCGACCTGTCCCCAAATGAATATAGGTGGTTCAGAGCTCATTTTGATATTTCAACCTGCGCGTCCTGATCGCGTCTGGTGTGGCTGGACAAAATCAATATGCACGTGCATGCCCGGTCTACTCGGCATGTGAGGCCATTTGATGATTTTAAAATGGCTAGAGTTCATTGGCTGTGATGAGAGAGAACTAATGGATCAACAACATTGTAGTGACTCCACAATAATGACATAGTGAAAAGAAGAATACAAATATTCCAAAACCTGCATCTTGTATGCAACTAGGCACTAAAGTAATAATGCAAAAACACATGGCAAAGGAATACACTTTCTGGCTTAAATGCAAAGCCCTATGTTTGGGGCAAATCAACAGATCACTGAGTAACTGCTTCCTTATTTTCAAGCATGGTGGTGGCTGCATCATGTTATGGGTATTCTTGACATCGGAAAATACTGGGGAGTTTTTCAGGATTAAAATAAACTGGATAGGGCTAAGCACTGGCAACATCCTAGAGGAAAACCTGCTTAAGTTTGCTTTACTCCAGAGACTGGGAGAAGAATTCACCTTTCAGCAGGACAATAACTTACGACCAAAGAACAAATCTACACTGAAGTTGCTGGAGTTGAAGACATCGACGGTTCCTAAGTGACCGAGTAACAGTATTGTCTTAAATCAGCTTGAAATACTATGGCAAGCCAAGACTTGAAAATTGCTGGCGAAGCATGATCCCCAACATCATGACAGAGCTTGAAGAATTCTGAAAAGAATAATAGGCAAATATTGCACAATCAAGGTGTGCAAATCTCTTGGAGATTTAACCAAGAAGACTCTTTGCTGTAATGGCTGCCAAAGGTGACTCTAACATGTATGGACTCAGGGAGCTCAATACTTATGCAACGACTATATTTTCGTTTTATTGGTCTTTAAAAAATGTTTTTTTTCTTCCACTTTGACATATTTTGTCTGGATTGTTGTCAAAGAAATGACAATTAAATCAATTGTAACACAATTCAATGTGAAGAAATCCAAAGGGGTCTGGATCATTTTTTGCAAGGCACTGTAACTGATCATGAATAGACTTGTTCCTCAAAACAGTCATGGAGAAGGAACATCAAATGTTTGGTTTGTCTGCTAATTTTTGTGATGAAAATGGTCAAAAGACAACCTCCAGTCTAACGTCTTTCTTGCTGTACTTGTGTTGTGCCTGCAGTGGTGAGGGGGAGAAGCTGGCGGTGGTGGGCTCTCCCTTCTGGATGGCTCCCGAGGTGCTGAGAGATGAACCCTACAATGAGAAGGTAGGTCCCTGACTTCTGAACTCTAAACCTTGACCTCACCCTGAACTAAACCGGACCACTTGTCTCCTACAACCCCCCCCAAAAAAAGCTAAGAACTCATCTTGAATGTCTGTCTCTCTGTTTTCTTACGTTTCCAGGCGGATGTGTTCTCCTACGGTATTGTCCTCTGTGAGATCATTGCCCGAATACAGGCTGACCCCGATTACCTTCCTCGCACTGAAGTGAGGATTGTTCCGTTTCCTCTGTCCTCTATCGCCTTGATACATCCTGACATTACATAAGACAAACACTCATTACGCTCATGTCTGGTCTAGTTGACATGATGTTGGCACCGGGGGTGGTTTAGAAGAGCACAGATCTTTCAATATGTTGGGTTAGATGCCAAAAATAGATGAACATGGATAACATCCCAAAGTATGGATTTCCTGTCTGACCTCTCCCCCAACTCACTCTCTCCTCTCCCTCCCTGATAGAACTTTGGCCTGGATTATCATGCCTTCCAGCACATGGTAGGAGACTGTCCTCATGACTTCCTACAGCTGGCCTTCAACTGCTGCAATGTGAGTCTGCCCTCAATCTCTTAATTATTCCAAAACACACGACTGCTTCCAAAATGTGTATTTGATTGTATGGAAAAGAAACTAGTAACATAATCTGATTTAGTAGTACCCCCTTATCTTGTTTGACCTGGCTACTCTATCCCCTCTCTCCAGATGGACCCCAAGCTGCGGCCCTCGTTCCCGGAGCTCGTCAAGAGGCTGGAGGAGATCCTGTGTCGGTTGAAGGCAGAGGAGTCTGGACGAGAGAGGATCCCCCTCAGTGGGGAAAATGACAAGAAGACCATCCCCAAAGGTGATGTCTCAATCACCTCATATCTAAGGCCCCTTCAGAAGACTGACTGCCAAGGCAGTGGGACTGTTTTATTCATTCTCGAGTTGAATTTTATGAGGATAGCATAACATTAGCATTATCAAAACTGCAAACATCACCACCAGATGAACTCCCTAAAACAGTTACAACAGTGTAAAGATGCCCCTCAGTTACCACTTTCCCCTAAATGTCCACTACACATGATTTTGAATCTCCAAGTCTGTGATCTAGTGTTGCAGATGCACTTGTACAGACATTAAAACTTCGCCTGACATTATTGGTTTTCATAGTGGCAACTCCCCCTGACTGCCATGTGTTCGCCTACAGTCCTGCACCACTTGACACCCAGTTTCTTGCACAGTGTCAAGACTGCACAGTGCAGACAAATAGTTTCTTGGAACCAGGAAGAAGCTGTAAACCAAGCAGCAGTGAGGCTGCCAGTAGCTGCTCCACATTGTAATCTGCCTGTTGCGTATCCCCTAGGGTTGCCTCCCAAATTACACCCTTTCCCTTTATAGTGTACTACTTTTGACCAGGGCTCACACTAAATAGGGAATAGGCTGCCATTTTGGATGTACCTCAGGTCTACTCTAAATAGGTCCAGTGGCAAGCCAGGGCTGTCCTTTCCCTCCCAGCTCTGTCCCAAAGAGTAATGTACTTTCCCCAGTCCTTTCCTTTACTGTTATGATAGTGTTTGCTTGCAGGTTCAAGTTGCCTTACTACAATTTAACATGACGTACATTTCTAAGCTCTTAAGTGTTTCTCAAACACCCGATTTTGTGAACAAAGAATAAGCTACAGTAATGTTGCTAAGTGGGAACCACCATGTACACAGAGAGTATGTTGGAAATCATTCGTCTTTTCTCAGATTCTATTTCATTTCTAATTTGGTTCATGGGAGTACCGGTTCTGGACTTTGCTTTTGTTTAGCTAGTTTTCCTTCCTCGGCCAGTCATTCCCTCTTCACTGTTTGTCTACCTTCGGCTTCCCAGTCCAATTTAGTATTTCTACATTAGATCTTATAAACAATTTGCATATGTGTCCCATAATGTTTCCACCTATGCAATTTACTTCAATGTAAAAATTTGACTGTGCCTTGTTTGTTTCTCTTGCATGTACTGTCGTTCTTGGCTTATATTGTCCCCTGGTGGTTACATTGGGAACTTACACTTCATAACAATCCCATGTGTTGTGAGGAAGAGATGTTTGACTGTTGCTTCTCTCTCCCTCTCTCTCCAGGTCCAGGTGAAAAGGTCCAGGGGATTAAGAGGTTAAACTCGTTGGGTCTACAGGACGACAAGATCCCTCCCAAATCACCACGTCCTCGTCGCAACATCTGGCTCTCCCGCAGCCAGTCAGACATCTTCTCCCGCAAGCCAGGCAGGAAGGTCAATGTCCATGACCCTTACTACAACCCAGGCCCCAGGGCTGTGCCAGGGGCCCGCAAGATCAACCCCTTCAATGCCCGTGAGGACCTGTGCGGAGGCAAGATCAAGTTCTTTGACGTGCCAAGCAAGTCCGTGTTCTCCCTGATGTTCGACTTGCACTCTCTCCAGGACAGCGTGTTTTCCTCTGGGACCCAGACCCACTCTGGAGCCCCCGTACACCCGGGCATGTGGCAGGAGACCTGGTTCACCGGCAGGCAGTGCCGCTCTCTGCCCGCCTCCCCCCAGCTGGCCCTCTCAGATGGCTCCTGCCCCCCGACCTCCTGTCCCATCTCTGCCACTTTCTACAAGTGTGACCCGGCCCAGCTGGGCCAAGAGGTCAGGCAGAAGGTGCTCAGCGCCTGGGCCAGGAAATATGCTGTGATAGAGATCCCGCCGTACCATGGAGGTCAAGAAAAGGTAAAGAAAGAGGAGGAGAACAGAGTAGATGAGAGCTGGCTTCCTTCTCCCATGCCCAGTGACAGTGCAGAGGCTATGGACTGCTCTAGCAGCCAAGGGAGCCCAGTGGAGGACAAGGACAAACACTTCTACCCCATGCAGGCCCAGAATGGAGGACCAGTGGAGGACAGTAGAGGTGTGGTTTCTATGTGTGAGGAGATGGAGGCTGAGGACCAGGAGGGCATGCAGCAGCAGACCTCCTGTTCCACTGTCACCCTCAGCCCAGCCACAAACGGAGGCCATCTGAGTCCCATCGTACTGGTGCCATGTACAGCCATACACGCCTCCACAGAACTGCCATCTTCAGTGTGACATCTAGGACTAAAACAGATCATGGAGAAAAGGCGCTTTGAGAGAGACACTCCTCAGAGAGACCCTCAGATCATGTTTATCGATGCTTTGCAGATAGATTATTTTTTCACGATTGTTTTTATTTAATATACTGAAAAGTGCTTATTTTTTTTCTTAAAGGTGTCCCTAAACCAGGGTTCTTCTAATTCCTTGATGTTATTTGTGTGTATGCTGGTTTTAAATCACTGCCTACTCCTTGATGTTTTATTGTGATTATATTCTGCCCCATAGGGAAATGCATGGAAGTACATGTACAGTTGAAGTCGGAGGTTTACATACACCTTAGCCAAATACATTTAAACTCAGTCTTTCACAATTCCTGACATTTAATCCTTGTAAGAATTCCCTGTCTTAGGTGAGTTAGGATCACCACTTTATTTTAAGAATGTGAAATGTCAGATTAAAAGCAGATAATTATTTATTTCAGCTTAAATTTCTTTCATCACATTCCCAGTTGGTCAGAAGTTTACATACTCAATTAGTATTTGGCAGCATGGCCTTTAAATTGTTTAACTTGGGTCAAATGTTTTGGATAGCCTTCCACAAGCTTCCCACAATACGTTGGGTGAATTTTGGCCCATTCCTCCTGACAGAGCTGGTGTAACTGAGTAAGGTTCTAGGCCTCCTTGCTCGCGCACGCCTTTTCAGTTCTGCCCACAAATTTTCTATGGGATTGAGGTCAGGGCTTTTTGATGGCCACGTCAATACCTTGACTTTGTTGTCCTTAAGCCATTTTGCCACAACTTTGGAAGTATGCTTGGGGTCATTGTCCATTTGGAAGACCCATTTGCGACCAAGCTTTAACTTCCTGACTGATGTCTTGAGATGTTACTTCAATATATCCACATAATTTTCTGTCCTCATGATGCCATCTATTTTGTGAGTGCACCAGGCCCTCCTGTAGCAAAGCCCCCCCACAACATGATGCTGTCACCCCGTGCTCTACGGTTGGGATGGTGTTCTTCGGCTTGCAAGCCTCCCCCTTTTTCCTCCAAACATTACAATGGTCATTATGGCCCAACAGTTCTATTTTTGTTTCATCAGACCAGAGGACATTTCTCCAAATAGTATGATCTTTGTCCCCATGTGCAGTTGCAAACCGTATTCTGGCTTTTTTATGGCGGTTTGGTAGCAGTGGCTTCTTCCTTGCTGAGCTGCCTTTCAGGTTATGTCCATATAGGACTTGTTTTACTGTGGATATAGATACTTTTGTACCTGTTTCCTCCAGCATCTTCACAAGATCCTTTGCTGTTGTTCTGGGATTGATTTTCACATTTTGCATCAAAGTACATTCATCTCTAGGAGACAGAACACGTCTCCTTCCTGAGCGGTATGACAGCTGCGTGGTCCCATGGTGTTTATACTTGCGTAATATTATTTGTACAGATGAACGTGGTACCTTCAGGCATTAGGAAATTGCTCCAAGGATGAACAAGACTTGTGGAGGTCTACAATTTATTTTCTGAGGTCTTGGCTGATTTCTTTAGATTTTTCAATGATTTCAAGCCAAGAGGCACTGAGTTTGATGGTAGGCCTTGGAATACATGCACAAGTACACTTCAATTAACTCAAATGTTGTCAATTAGGCTATCAGAAGCTTCTAATGCCATCATTTTCTGGAATTTTCCAAGCTGTTTAAAGGCACAGTCAACTTAGTGTATGTAAACTTCTGACCCACTGGAATTCTGTAAACAATTGTTGGAAATATTACTTGTCATGCACAAAGTAGATGTCCTAACTGACTTGCCAAAACTATAGTTTGTTAACAAGAAATTTGTGGAGTGGTTGAAAAAACAAGTTTTAATGACTAACTAGTCTATGTAAACTTCCGACTTCAACTATACCTATGAAAGTAACAAATCTAACACTCTTAACATGGAGAAAGGGTTGTGGTCTGAATGAAAAACGGCATACTTACTGCCTTCCCAACATTGAGATCCCTGCCTTAAGATTCATTGTGACTGGTATTTTTGTTCTGGACGATTGTGCGTTTCAGATGAACGAGTCCAAGCTAAGGTGTAGGGAATAGATCCTTAACGTTTTTATTAAAGGGCTAGTTAATGAGTGGTTTACCAGACTACTGAGGTCTCTTGTGGAGACTAATAAAAATGTACATTACAGAGCATTTAAACAGTAAACTTACCAGTAAAACAAGTTTGTTTAAATGTACACCCCCACGAGCACTGGAAATGTGTTCGTTTGTACGTACCTTTAACATTTTGAAATGTTTGGCAGGCCTATATGTTGGTGTGCACATTTTTAAGGATTGTTTTTCAGATGACTGCTTAGAGAGAAACTGGTTCAGAATCTACCAAAGTATCACTTTATAGATCTATGTATAGAGGAATGTGTTGAGTGTGGCTTGAATGTGTGATCCACCACACTTTTGTCAGTGGGTCCTATTTATGGTCAGCAGCTACGTTGGGTATAAGCTGTGCAAACAGCACTAGTTGGTGTGGATGGCTCACTCACTCGTGCTTTGGTTCATGACTCCCATGGCACCTGTTTTGATATACTGAAATACTCCAGTAACTACTTTAATAGGAAATTGCACTTGAAAAGAACAATGTTTATCACTACATTTCTATGCAATAAATGTAAACTGTCAGGATTGTTTTGCAGAGGATCTATTTTGATATTTATAAAAAGATATTTGACATCTTTACTGCTTTGTATGCAGTTTGTCTGGATGCAATGTTGTGATATTGATTGTTCAAATTCTTTATTTTGTTGTTATTCCCCTCCAGTCTTGGCTGATTTATGAACATGTATTAGCAGAACGCTGGTTTTAATCCAAATCTGGTTTGAGTTGTACTTTGTTTAAGGAACATGTTCCCTATCGCTTAAATAAATGTTTATATTTTGCTTCTTTTGTGACCCTATAAAGGTAGTCATACATTTTACTCATCGTTAGAAATAAGGGCTTGCCTGCCTAATCTCACATCAAGTGGTTTTCAGGACACAAATCACCATGTCTGTCATAACCAAGGAAAAGCCTTTATTGAAACAATACTGCATAAAATTAAACTAAAAGGTACAGCTAAGAAGTACTTAAAAGGTACAGCTAAGAAGTACTTAAAGTACTTAAACTAAGAAGTATTTTAACTAAAAAGGCTTTATTATAAACCAGGAATAGGTTTGGTTCCATTTAATCTTTATACCGTTCCATCTACTTTGCTAACCACACCCTTCCCCCACACGACATCCATCTTGTGCAAGTGAGCCTTGAAGGACTTGGAGAATGTGCTCTTGACGATATGCATCGGGACAGACTTGCCACTGAGGTAAACCTTGTTCAGGCACTCTGGGAGCCAGGTCTCTGAGCTCAGTGGCTTACCTACTCTCTCTGTCAAAGTGGCAGCATAGGAGAAAATGTAGCCCGTCATGAATGCGTCAAACCCTGCCCGGTGGGTACCTCCCTCCAGCTTCTTCCTTTTGGACTCTTCTTTCTTCTCTGCATCTGGTGTGGCCAGAGGCTGTGGCTCTGACACTCCATTTCTTTCCACCTCTTTGTCTGTCTTCATTTTCTCATCTGCAGACACAGCCTGTGGCTCTCTGACTCCGTTGCCTTCTTCCACCTTAGTCTTCATCTTCTCATCGCTCTCTGGCATCTGTGCCTGAGCCCCATCTACCGGCATCTGTGCCTGAGCCCCATCTACCAGCTCTGTGGGAGGGGGCGGTTTGGTGTGTTTGTCAGGGATCACCTGGTCCTGCTTTAGCTCCATATGGGGCTGCTTGCTCTTGGGGGCACCTTCAACTGTCCCCTGAGAAGAGTTCTTTCTTTTCCTCTTCCGTTTCTTTTTCTTTTCCTTTTCATCGTGCTGGATGATGAGGTCAGTGTCATGTGACAAGGGACACTGTGACCCATTGGGGCACCAACCATAAGCCTGGCAAATACAGAAAATACAAGCTAAGTGGTAAACATGGTACTGATTACTGCATTACCATTATAAAAATAGTATATGAAATACTCCAGTGCTGATTATCCTGGCACAGACATTTTAGGGATCCTTTAAAACAGAACCTGGTTTATGAGAAGTGATGTACTACTACTTACAGAGAAGCGCTGGCAGACATTGAGAAGTCCATCCGGGCTAAACCCAGCTAGACAGGCCCTATAGTCCACATAGTTGCTCAGGGGCGCCGAGTATTTGCAGAACTCCAGGAACAGATGGCGTCCACCACCACCAGCCTCAATCGACTTGCTGTTGTCCAGTTTGCTGTGAAAAAAATGACCACAAATAACTTAAACTACCTCTTGAAATGTGGTGTATATATAGTGCATTGGGAAAGTATTCAGACCCCTTGACTTGTTCCACATTTTGTTAGGTTACTCTTCATTTTACCCATGATCCTGACTCGTCTCCGAGTCCCTGCCACTGAAAAACATTCCCACAGCATGATGCTGCCACCACCATGCTTCACCATAGGGATGGTGCCTGGTTCCTCCAGACGTGACGCTTGTCATTCAGGCCAGAGTTCAATCTTGGTTTCATCAGACCAGAGAATCTTGTTTCTCATGGTCAGGTGCCTTTTTGCAAACTAAGCGGGCTGTCATGTGCCTTTTAAGGAGGAGTGGCTTCCGTCTGGCCAGTCAACCTTAAAGGCTTGATTGGTGGAGTGCTGTAGAAATGGTTGTCTTTCTGGAAGTATTTCCCATCGCCACAGAGGAACTTTGGAGCTCCGTCAGAGTGGCAATCGGGTTCATGGTCGACCCCTCAGAACAGGGCCCTTCTCCCCGATTGCTCAGTTTGGCTGGGCGGCCAGCTCTAGGAAGAGTCTTGGGAGTTTCCAAACTTATTCCATTTAAGAATGGAGGCCACTGTGTTCTTGGGGACCTTAAATGCTGCAGAAATGTTTTGGTACCCTTCCTCAGATCTGTGCCTCGACACAATCCTGTCTCTGAGCTCTATGGACAATTCCTTTGACATCATGGCTTGGTTTTGCTCTGACATGCACTGTCAAATCAAATTTTGTCACATGTACCAAATACAAGCAGTGTAGACCTTACCGTGGGACCTTATATAGTCGGGTGTGTGCCTTTCCATATCATGTCCAATCAACTGAATTTACCAAAAGGTAGACTCCAAGTTGTAGAAACGTCAAGAATAATCAATGGAAACACACATGAGCTCAATTTCGAGTCTCATAGCAAAGGATCTGAATGTTTATGGAAATAAGATATCTCTTCTTAATATATTTGCAAACATTTCTAAAAATGTGTTTTCACTTTGTCATTATGGGATATTGTGTGTAGATTGATCAGGAAAACATTTAATTTAATCCATTCTAGAATAAGGCTGTAACGTAACAAAATGTGGAAGAAGTCAAGTGGTCGGGAATACTTTCAGAATGCACTGTAGTTATCAAAATGTTGTGGCAAACAGCACTGATATACTACCACAGCTTTACGGTCAGATTGAATTTAGGCCTTAGTCTATCAGATCAAGCGTTAACTGGCAATAGCAGACACCTGGCATAGCGGATGTTTTGACGACGTCAGAGGTGGAACTGCATTGGCTCAGTCAAAATCAGTGAGCAGCTGCTCTTGCAGTCATTGTCTCAAAGCCACACCCACCCTACTCCCGTTAGAAGTTCAGCACGGGAAAGTATAGGCTATATAGAAATAATTACAATCTAATTGAAAAATCTGTAAATAATACAGATTTCTATCAGCCTAATCTAGGTGTATATTACATATCAAGTTCCAGTGTTCAAACTTGTAAACAAGGCTGCATGGGGAGTTTTGTTAATGCGACTACGTGCAGCCAATGGCAATGTCCGCTTTAGGTGTTATGCCGGGAGCCACTTGTGGATTTGCTCCAACGCATTTTCACTTCCGCCATGTCAAAACAATCGCTATGCGGATGTGATTGAATTGAGCCTTCAATATATCCGTATTTACTATACTAACCACTTCTTGTAGGCATACTCCAGGTAAGAGGCAGCAAAGCGCAGCTCATACTCTGTAGCGTACTTGGTGTCATAGATCCCAGCAGGGAACATCTGGGACAAGTCAGCAGTGAACGTGCATAGTTTATCCGGCAGTTGGGCATAGAAGCACTGATAAAGGAACACCATGTCAATCAGGCCATTGTGCAGCACCAAAGGCTTGCGAGCCCGTAGGAGTTCCACAAACAGCATCCTCATGTTCATTCCATGGGCATCCACTCTCTGGATACAAGAAAGGAATAGAACACTGGATCACTTCACCACTTAAAGGTAACAATTAGGAATAGTCCACAAAATAAATGCTGTGGCCTAGTATCGTTTAAACGTGTGCATTTGTCTCTGTGGATCTGAGCGATTAACAACAAGATCTTGATCTCACCCTGTCATTGCCCCTGAGATAAGGGACACCTTCAGCATATTGTTTGTTGAAGTCAAATCCATGTTGCACCAGGAACTGCACGGACTGTGGTTCAATTACGTACTCCTCACTGCAGAGCAATGTCAGGTTGTACACCTGCACAAGGTACGTATCATCATCATCCTGGAGAGAGATAAGACATCAATTAATGTCAAACTGTACATTTAGCTTTCTGAATGTCAATGTGGAAAGGAGACCTTTACCTTGTTTTCAAGTTTCTTATAACAAGCAAACCCAAGGGAGAGAATGGAGCGTGTGCGAGCTGCATTGCATATGGCTTTGTAACGGTCCTCTATGCATCTTAAAATTAAAACAGAGATAGATCCAATGCAACACTTGAGATTGAGATATCATCGTGAAAGTACAATACATAATGAGAAATCCAGATTAAACATAAATTAATAAAACAGCCATACTCACTCTGCCAGCAAAGCTTTTCTATTTCCAAGGCCACTCAATTCCTGAAACAAAACATACAGACAGAATTAAATTATTCGTGTCAGACCTACATAAAGGTTGTTGGGCCCATATAATTGCATATAGAAGACCATGTACGTAGCTAGCTATTTTTTCCCCCGACTAAACTCGCTGTAACTTGATGCGACACTTACCGTATCCAGTGCGATGAAGGAGGCCGTCTTGATTGCAAGGACCATAGCAGGCCACAGTTCTTTGAAATTATCATTCTGCACATCAATAACAGGGACTACCATGGAGGATGTCATAGCTACCTGGTTAATATTTGAGCACAGCCAAAATGTTCGACGTCTGTAGCCTAACGTTAGCTAGATAGCTAAGCTAATGTTAGCTAGCTAGCTGAAGACAGTGGGATCGAGTGACTAGACTTATTGAATGGCCGGGGAGCTCATTGCATGGTGTTTTCGGTTGTCCAATGAAAGCGTTCTGTTCACTAGTATGCGATATTCTTCACGTTATCCCAGTTGGAAAGATCCAAATTCATGGGGAAAATGAAGCGTAGTTTAAACTGCAAATATTCTAACGTGGTCTGAATAGGCCCTCTCAGATTTTCCGTCAACACACAAAGGACCCCAGTACGCGTGGACCGTTTGTTTTTGAAAATATTTGTTTTACCTTTCTGTAATCACTTACTTTTCAATATGAGGACAATTTCGACTAAATATTTTTCTTAGTCATCATAATTCGAATTTTAACGCGTGAGATGTTGTATTTACTTCTCTTGGAAAAATATTTGAAGCAGGCAGTTACTTGGATAGCGCTTCCCGGTGACGCTAGCAAACAATCGTTGGGGCAAATGCGCCATTTTGGCTCAAACAGTCGGAATTTACTTTCTTTGCAATTTATTATTTTTTTTTCAGCATGCTACGAACGTCGCTTATTTTTTTTGTTAATGGTTGGGATGAGATCATGTTTCACCACATTCTGTATTTGGTGTTTTGTTTCCTATGAGAACAAGTGTAACGTTCTGGTAGCATTAGCCTCACCAAGCTACATGCTAGTTAGCTGTATCGTTTGATTGCCAACAACACTGGCTGATGGTTAGCTTGCTAGTTATATTTAGCTGTTTTGACTTGTTAGCTCGCTAGATATGGGTGGGTGCTCCGCTCCAAATTGCTCAAACTCAACAACAATTGGGAAGCAACTGTTTCGTTTTCCAAAAGAGCCTATACGTAAGAAGAAATGGCTTGTAAACTGCCGGCGTAATTTTTTACCAACTCCACATTCCAGACTGTGTCAGGCAAGTGTTTTATGGGTGGCTAACATTACTGGCTAGCTAGCTAGGTCCATCAGTGAACAGTTTCCTAACTCCAAATTAGGACAAAACATGTTGACAAGTTTGCCAACACATTAATATCATAACGTTATTAGTTGATTTTCGTGCAATATAATGCACCAAGAGAAAATGCATCGATATGTATGTAGCCAGCTAACGTTAATCATACTGCTATGTCTTCTCGCAGGACCATTTTGAGCTGAGTCAGTTTGAAGAAATCGCCAGGTCGCCAGCAGGGGGAAAGAAGCTGAAACCAAATGCCGTCCCCACTCTTTTCAATGTGCGTGATCCACCTTATCCCGTAACCCCACAGATAGTGCTACCACTCAAGCCAGAGCCAGGTAACTTAACTTTTTATTTATTTCTAAATCACATTAACATATGTGAAATTAAATATTGATAGATTACCAAATAGCACACAATGTCAGATAGAAGCCTAATGCAAATGTTGGTCCTTTTGATCTAACACACAACTGTTCATTCCTAATCGTAACAGTGGATCAAATGACTGAGTCAAATGTGTTGTTAATGCTCTGTCTATCTAGTGGAGAGGGATCTCAATGCGGGGGATCATGGCTACGCACGACGGCAAACAGCTCTGGGCATGGAGGAATATGATGCTGAGGAACTACACAAGGCAGAGGAACGTCCCTGCATCCATTGTCAACATTACAGAACACTGCTGGAACAAGAAATGCAACACACAGCCAGATTACAGAAAGAGGTGTGGTGGTAGCTACTTTTTCTCAACAATTTCAAACTATTGCCTCATATTAGATAAAGTTTGAATGGAGAAAGTTGTTTTTTCATTGGAAGTTACTGTTATGCGCAATTATGCAATGGAACCTTCAGTCTTTTAGTTATTAGAATGATTTTACAGGTAAGAACAACACCGTTTTGTGAAAATCTTTGAAAAGACAACACTTCAACATGTATGTTCTCTTCTTTTGTGTAGGTAGAGGAAATGAAAAAGCGGATGTTCAGACTGGACAGAATAGAGAGGGGCCTCCAGACATTTCTGTATGAAGACCAGATCCGCGCCCTGACACTGACCAAGCGTTCCCGGAGAGCTGTGTGGTCCCACGAGACAGTGCTGAAGGCCCGTAAGATTCGATGTGCGGTCGGTGGCAAGGGTTATGAATTCCTCCGGGAGTTAGGCTACCCCCTGCCATCTTATAGAACTTTATGCAACCGCCTGGATAACAAAATCATGGTGACGACAGCCATGGGGTGTGATGAGCTGGCAGAGCTAGGTCTAGGAATCATATCCACATGTGATAGTCCAGAGGGAGATGGGGACGTTGAGGCTTTCATTGGAGTGATCTCATGAAAGAGAGATTTTACATTTATTTATTTATTTCAATGTGTTTCATTTTGAAAGAATGCAATGCAAAATTACAGGACAATAGAGCAAAGACTGACTGTAGTATGACAGCTAGTTGGCCTATGTGGTGGAGAAAATGTGGAAGCGTTTGCACAGTGGGATATGTGTGTGTGTGTTAATGCAGGGGTGTCAAACATACGGTTTGAGGAAAAATAAGTATATATTTTTTAAATAGTTGGGGGGGAACAAACTCCATATACTTTAAAATGACTAAAACCAATTTTTAATTATTATAAAGGACCTTTACATTCATACAGTTTTATGACTGTCTAGCTCGCTAATAAAAAACAAACAAATTAAAACTAGATAGTTAGGGAGCATTGACAATTCCAAGAATGATGGATTGAGGACAATGTTAGCAAATTTTGACGCTATATTACATTTTCAGTGCGGCCCACCAGGCCATGATGAAGACCGGATGTGGCTCCCAGGACAAAATGAGAAACCAAATCCAAAACCAAGAACAAGTTTTGAAGGGATACTTCAGGACACAATGGATACCATTTGTATATCTGACTCTGGGGAAGTAGATAAAGGGCCAGGATTTTGACATTCTTGGTTATGGACTTGGTTTCACAAGTAGTTTTCAGAATGGTTTACTTCTGCTAAAGAATTAGGTGTTTATTTTGGGTAGGAAACATAACCTCCATCAAAACAATAAAGAGCAGCAGTCATCTGCCTAATGCTTTTAAGCTGCAATATCAAGCCATCTTTCTGTGCTTTCTTTGCCCCCCCACACTTATGTTAAGTGGACAAATTGGAGGAGTAGGTTGTATTTTGTCATGGGAATCAGTTTAGCTGCATTTGGAAACTGCAGTGCAGTGTACAGCCTTTGGAGAACTGTGGTGCCTGCATTGTATACTGGCTGCGTCCCCTGAACTCAGGCTGAATAACCTGAGGCTTATTTTGTTACAATCACTAATGGGATATTTGCTAGAAAGCAGAACCTCTTGGTGGGAGGAGTTTTGTAGACAACATACTGAAGGGGCACACGAGCATACTCTGATTGATCAAAACAACGGTACGGTAGAAGAAGAATAAATACATATTTTAAGTAGGCTGCTTGTGGCTTTAATTTTTTGGGGTGTTGAAGTATTCACATTTATCACTCCAATAAAGGGTGAAACATTATTTTGCACAGGAGACAATACCTTACTCATAGTACTGTGATGACTAGATTCTATGAAACTGATTCATGTTACAGGAACTACAGTGCATTTGGAAAGTATTCAGACTCCTTAACTTTTTACACATTTTGTTACGTTACAGCCTTGTTCTAAATTGGATAAAATATAACATTTTCCTCATCAATACCCCATAATGACAAAGCGAAAACGGGTTTTTAGAAATGTTTGCTAATCTATAAAAACAAATATCAAAATACCTTATTTACAAGTATTCAGACCCTTTGCAATGAGACTTGAAAGCTTAAAAACAGCAGTGTAACACTATTGGTTAGTTGTGTCGAGCAGAAGAGAACCTCAACTAGGTCAGTCCAGTTATGTCATTCAGTCATTTATTTTAATTGCATACTGTACTTAGCAGAGACTATAGCTATTTTCCTTGCTAGAGATGCATTTGAAGATTTGCAATGAGAATCAAATCTGAAAATGAGCTTCTGACATTGCCCTCTCTCTCCTGGAACTCTTTTTAGGTGAGGTTGGGAGAAGATGATGCAGGGTCTCTTTACTCTGAGGCTGTGTGCTGCTCTGCCAGGGCTCCTATGGGCATCACCTCTGTTAGTAGAAGGGGACAATGATGCCTCCAAGATCTGTAAGCCGGCACCGCGCTGTGAGATCAAGGGCCATGGGGCCCCCATGAAGGGGCTGCTTGGAAATGTAGTTGTTCTGGCTCTACTGAAAGCCTGCTGACACTTCTGCCTCACACAGGCCTCCAAGTAAGAGAGAAGTCTTCAGAATCTGCCTGGCATAATTACTGTGGACCTACTGTAACATACTGTTATTATACCACTGTGGAAAGATTTGGGGGGAAATCATAAGGATGCGGTAATGTATTTTCAAACAAATTGATGTTGATGAAATGCTGCTGGTGATCCATTTCAGAAAGTTGTTAAGAGCTGCCTACCCAAATTTCCAATATCCAAATGATGGGGAGGGAGTAAATATCGGCATCTGTATCACGTTTGCCCTATCTTTGTCCCGCTGAGTAGACTAGAAGGCCGGCATGACAAGCTGCTCCGAAGCAACCTGACAGACACGTCTTTCCTCATTGTGATTGAACGGGAGGTCCAGTCCTGAGCCATGTACTGGGAACTGAAGAGGGGGGCCCCCCCGGACATCCCTGTCTACCAACAGGCCCAGCTACAGGATGATGTCTGGGAGGCCCTATATGGAAACAAGGACGACTTCCTGGTATATGACAGGTAAGAAGGGAATGATTGCTCTCCAACCAAGGTGCAGGGATTGAGCAAAAACCCTGATGAAGGCTTAGGGCCGAAATGCCTTGGTTTTTACTTCAAACAATAAAGAAGCACATTTATCAACTTCCACTGTCCTCCAAGAGTTGCTGAATAACCTCTTCACTTCAATACAACAAGTAAGAGCCATCACAGATCACAGAGGGGTCCTTCTGTGGGACAGCCCAAGTCCAAGTACTGTCATGTTATTTCTCAGAATTATAAATGTTCCATGAATAAGGAATGGGCTTGTATTGATTGAAGGCAACATGTCAGCACTAATCTAAAGCTTACCACTGCTCTTTGACTTCAATGGCATGAAGTATCTGTCAGGTTTAAATTAGATATTTTCTATCTACAGAGATCTTTGTAATTGGTGTGACACCTCATTCATGTAGCCATGGATCTCTCTCCTCTCGCTGACAGATGTGGGAGACTGATGTGCCACATAGTCCTGCCCTACAGCTTCCTCCACTACCCCTATATAGATGCAGCTGTCAGAGCCACTTACCACAAGCGCATCTATGGCAACTGCACCATGAGTGAAAGCACACTTCTAAAGGGAATCGCAGACATTTCATTTCTGTTTGGTTCGTCATTAGAAAACAATACTGTCTGCTGTAGTGCCCCCATTGGAATAGAATGTCTGGATCACCCCTTCCTATAATGGGAACTGATGCTGAATAATAGTGAGATCGCTCTGTGGCTCTCCCAGGTGATGTCTTTTTAGCTCGTACCTAGTTTGTTAACTTTAGTGTGTTCTATTGTTATGCAGGAATCCAAATGGAGTTACTCAGCTGGGTGGAACAGCAGACAGCGAAATGAGTCTCTGAGCAGCGCAGGAATGGCTGTTAACAAGACAGACCGTACAGTGTCAGATTGAAGTCGCTACTGTCAGCAACCCAGTTCCAGATGTTGTCTGAGGGGGGTGGTAACATGCCAAACATACATCACCAGCACCACAACCCTGGGTCAGACACAGATAAACAGGACTCCAATTAACATCATCTGTGTCGTTGCTGAGACGAGTAACAGTTAGTTAGCATGGTGGTGGGGGCTTGTGTCAGTGACTTGACTGTCTGATAAATAGTTTTGTATGAATTCAGTTCGATTTTGTCTGTGCCTGTCAATTGTTTCTGATAAAGTAAACTTGTACAGTAAACTGGAGTAATTTGGCCCTTGGAATACAGTATGTCTTCCCTACATGTAGTCGGGTGACATGTTCTACTCTCTGCTATGAAGTCTGCAGGGCAAACCTTACTGAGGTGTCTGTAGACAGATGCTGTGTTGAGGAAAACGGGACTGACAGTCACTGAACCCATGCAGGGCAGGGTGCTGGACTTTAGGGTAGACTTAGGCATCCAAAATGTAGGTTCCAGGTTCTTGGTTGTTCCATGGTCAGATACTGGTTATTCACAAGCACGTAGCCTAACCCTACTATGTTCTATATAACTCATCTAAATGCACAATTAAAAGTATGATTATGATGATGTATGAATGTAATCAAAATAAGTTCAATATGTGTTATGTTCATAAAGGGTGGACTTATTTTGTTTGTCTTCAGTTACTGTCAGTGGATACAGTGAGGAAACCGAATATGACCACATCACCAGCATAAAGTGACATAAAACAGACAGTGGGGAGGGGGCCGCCAGAAGTAGGGAATTCCAAATGCTGTTTGAGAAAATGGGTTTAGTCTGACCTCAAACGGAGGAACAACTCAGCTGCTCTATTACTGATGTGCCAGAGAAGAAAGGTTGGTGACCTGCATTCCCGGTTGAATGAGTCTTACCTTGCTCCTACTGATCTGTGAGCCATATATTATAAATTAGCAGCAGGGCCACATCTCACTGTCAGTAGTGTTTCACCTTTATGTCAACTAATGAATTTCCCAAATAATAGGACAATATTACAGCCTAGGCCTGTATCTAATCTATTCACCATTTCTTTAAAACCCTTTTTTTCACGTTAAATAACCGCTCACAAGTGGGCATGGCATTAAATAGATAGGCTAAAACACTATGCGCAGCAGATGGATTACTTTATTGCGGTGCGAGGTGATGGTACGCGATAACTCAGGTCAGATATCATCGTCAACACTGGGAGAATGGTGCGCTGGACGGCAGACAAATTCAACAATCTCCATGCCATGGTTCGGTGGTCTGCGACCTTCAGATCAGCAATTTGTGCAAACCGGTCGATGAGTGCAGGCTACGAAGTACGTTCTATTCAGTTTGCACCGGAATATAGACTATTAGAGCCTATTATAAATAACTGTCGTATGACACAATCATTTGTCATTTCTAAAGTTGTGTTCATTTTAACATGAATGCCCCTCTAGTCTAGACTAGTGGTATAGCCAAGGGGAATGCCTTCATCATCACCACTATTTATGCCAACAACACCTTGTTATTTGATCTAGAGCTGTGTTACTCTTCTGTGAAAGAAATCTTCAAATAAAGTGTATTTTAAATATTTTGTAGGAGACAGGGAATTAAAACAGAAATGGCTGGAGGTTGAATAAGTGTGGTTGTGTAAGGGATTTTCTAAATCATCCTGAAGCAAGAAGCTAAACCTACTTTAGCTTATCCAGCCGGCCAACTGACTTGAGTTGACTATCAACAAAACGGCTGCCATTCTTCAGTGGATCTGGTATAAGTAGCTGTCGGGTATTTCTGTGCAGGTTTTACAATTGTGTCCCATTCCATAATTGACCAATCTGACGTTAGATGGCAGTACTGTCCTGTGCATAGACATTTCCATATGAGGAATGGTATATGAGTGGTGAAATGAGGTAAACTTCTAGGGGTTATTTATTGTAGTTTCATTAATCAGGGTTTACTTTATATAATGTAAATTTGTAACTGAATATAACTAATCACATTTTGCAGCGTTTAGGTATGGCCACAACATGGCAGAAAATCCAACGGTTCTACCAATGAGTGCTAGAGAATAGAGGTAACTGAGTCTTCTTCTGTGCTTCTAAATCCAGACACAGTGTTCACTGAAGATCTCAGTACAATACCAATTTCTTAGACCATAGTAATGCTGTCTCTATGTCCTTCACCTGTGCCAATCACCTGCATCTTCATGTGCTACCTGCTCTTCATAGGGGTGGGCCCCAAGCTGATGGCTCAGACAGCCAGTCAACCTCAGCCTGTGCTCATCGTTTACAACTTTGCCATGGTCTGCATGTCTGCCTTCGTGTTCTATGAGGTATGGAAACGGGAACGCATGGACAACTTGTAGCTATTTTACCCATCTTAGAAGCTTTAGATCTATTGCACACAGTACATTCTATATCCTTGTTATGTGTAAATATGTGATGATGATGATTAGCTATTTCTCTACCTGTAAACGTATAGTGTTTTAACGTGTTTTTCTTCCTTTTTTTTATTTTATAAATGGATTGTTTATTTATTCACAGGTTCACAAATAATATTATAAATCAAATCTCATTTTAATGGTCACATACACATGGTTAGCAGATGTTTTTGCGAGCGTAGTGAAATGCTTGTGCTTCTAGTTCCGACGGTGCAGTAATATCTAACAAGTAATCTAACAATTCCACAACAACGACCTAATACACACAAATCTAAGTAAAGGGATGGAATAAGAATATAGACATATACATATATGGCCGAGCGGCATAGGCAAGATGCAATAGATGTGATAAAATACAATATATACATATGAGATGAGTAATGCAAGATATGTAAACATTATTAAAGTGACTAGTGATCCATTTATTAAAGTGGCCACGGAAACTGCTCAGAAAAGTAGCCTATATTTAGCTTGGTACTGTGCCCTTCGCCAATGAATCGCGTAATTGAAATCCTACCTGTGCTATGGATCGTTCATTTCTCACCCTCTTCCCAGGGAACAGTCTTATCTGGATGCTCAGGACATAAAAGTCTTCTTTATTTTCGTTGTTGTTGAGAAAATATGTATTTGTTCAGTAATTCTTTGGTTTGGGGGGGGGGGGTTACAGGTACATTATCCAATTAAAATTATATGTTTATAAAACATGTACCCGTAGGCTTTAACTCAAAAGAAAAACATATTTTCTTTCTTCCTCAGTTCACAGTGTCATCCTGGTTGGCAAACTATAGTTTATTATGTCAGCCTGTGGACTACAGCACCAGCTCAGTTCTCGACTAGCCTACCTGGTTAAATAACGGTGAAATAAAATAAAAAATGTAATGCGGTCAACAAAGTCTGTCACTGCAATGCATTGCAATTGCCTTGATAGACATATCTAAATGATTTCGAACCTAAAACTACTGCTGAGAAATGCCTTCTCTCTGTGTTCTGAACAGATGGCCAAGGTCTGCTGGTGGTTTTACTCCTCCAAAGTCATCGAGCTCAGTGATATTGTAAGTACACGTTGGGGATTCTACTATCCCGGGTTGAAGCAAAAACGGTGTAAGCCGCACCACTTGGACTATATTTACATCTCTTCTATCAAGACATTTTATGTGCTGTCTATGTGACTAATGTCTGTAAATGTAACTCCTGAGGATTTGTTTTCGGTATTTCTTGTCATACTCTTGTGTAACTGTCATGTTAATTACACAAATATGACATGTCTCTTCCTGGTGTTCTTCATCCTGAGGAAGAAGAACAGTCACTTGACCTTCCTACATGTCTACCGCCACGGCACCATGATCTTCAACTGGTGGGCTGGGGTCAAGTACGTGGCAGGAGTACGTCCCATTCACATCACTACAGCAGGGGCAGTGTTTAATTTACCCGGTGATAGACACAGACAATAATCTCCTGTCTGTAACAGTAGGACACTGCACAATCTATTTCTTGTATCTGCTTCTTGCTCGGTCTTGGTTGAAAGAATGATTAAGCTTTTCATACTTGTTCTTCTGGAGATATACAGTGCACACACCCACGCACTGAAATGCACCTGACATTTCAATGAGTCTGGAACACATGCAACCATCCCCACATTGTCCTTGGAACTGTTTCCTGACCCTGCTATTTGAAAAAGACATTTGCCACGGTGAAAGCAGCGGTGATCAAACTAGACTAGCAAGGATTGGAACAGAATGGCAAAGATTAAGACAAGCTTTTGGCACTGAGATGCTCTATAATTTGTTTAAAATGGCGGTGAGTTTGCAGAAAACAGCTGGCAGTGCATCTTGGTGCAGCATTTGCCCTCCTTTTGGTTTAAAGATAGTAAACACAGCCTGGCTATTTTATTTCACATCGCGTGTCCTAAGACGGACAGAGGGGCGGTTAGTCACACTTTGAGATTAAATCAAGACGTTGCTATTCAATATTAAATCCCAGCTTTAGAAACAAGTGAAACACAACTGACCTTGTATTAAAACAGTGAATAACTATAAACGTACCACGGAAGGAATAGCAAATTCTCTGGGTATTTTGTGTCTTCCTCCCTCCAGGCTTCCTTATAGGCCTTATCAACTCATTGGTGCATGTGGTGATATAGACTACATGGCCAAAAGTATGTGGACACCTGTTCGTCGAACATCTCATTCCAAAATCATGGGCATTAATATGGAGTTGGTCCGCCCTTTGCTGCTATAACAGCCTCCACCCTTCTGGGAAGGCTGCTGCGGGGACTTGCTTCCATTCAGCCACAAGAGCATTAGTGAGATTGGGCACTGATGTTGGGCCTGGCTCACAGTCACCGTTACAATTCATCCCAAAGGGGTTTGATTGGGTTGAGGTCAGGCTTTATTCAGGCCAGTCAGGTTCTTCCACACCGATCTCGACAAACCATTTCTGTATGGACCTCACTTTGTCATGCTGTTTGAGGAAAGGCCCTGCCCCAAAATGTTGCCACAAAGTTGAAAGCACAGAATCGTCTAGAATGTCATTGTATGCTATAGCATTACATTTTCCATGAAAATCAGCCCCAGACCATTATTCCTCCTCCACCAAACTTTACTGTTGGCAGGTAGAGTTCTCCTGGAATCCGCCAAACACAGATTTGTCTGTCGGACTGCCAGATAGTGAAGCATGATTCATCACTCCAGAACGCGTATCCACTGCTCAAGAGTCCAATGACAGTGAGCTTTACACCACTCCAGCCAACGTTTGGCATTGCGCATGGTGATCTTAGGCTTATGTGCGGCTGCTCGGTCATCAAAACCCATTTCATGAAGCTCCAGACGATCAGTTCTTGTGCTGACGTTGCTTCCATAGGCAGCTTGCAACTCGGTAGTGAGTGTTGCAACCGAGGACAGGCGATTTTTACTCGCTACGCGCTTCAGCACTCGGCCGGTCCTGTTTTGTGAGCTTGTGTGGCCTACCACTTCGCAGCTGAGCCATTGTTGCTCGTAGACGTTTCCACTTCACAATAACAGCACTTACAGTTTCCACGCCAGCTCTAGCAGGGCAGAAATGTGACGAACTGACTTGTTGGAAAGGTGAAATCCTATGAAGGTGCCACATTAAAAGTCACTGAGCTCTTCAGTACATGCCATTCTACTGCCAATGTTTGTCTATGGAGATTGAATGGCGGTGTGCTCAATTTAATACACCTGTTAGCAACGGGTGTGGCTGAAATATCTGAATCCACTCATTTGAAGGGATGTCCACATACACTACATGGCCAAAAGTATCTGTACTACTGGCTAGCAGCTCTAGGGCATCATATGCAGAGATATCTTTGGTGGAAGCGCTACCTCACCTTCCTGCAGCTGGTTAGTAGAGTTGCTTTGATGTAGAGCCTCTGCTACAGTATGTCTGCCTCCCAAATGGCACCCTGTAACCTATTTTAGAGCACACATTTTGCCCTAGGGAATAATGTACTATTTGGGAAGCACCCATACAGTACATCCTACAGTCTAGATAATACTAATTTACATTTATTGTATATCATGTAAAAGCAGGGTTTCCCAACCCTCTCCCCGTGCCTTTAAGTGCATTAACCTTCAGTGTTGCCAGGATGCTAGGCTAATTAGCCTGTGGATGATCTGGTCATTGGAAGAAGCCTTGATAAAGGTCCAATTTTTATCTCAATATCAAATCATTTGTGGGCAACAATTAAGTATCTACCTGTGATTGTTTTCAATTAAATGGTAAAAAAATAAAATAATTGCTTCTTAACAAAGAGCAATTTTTGCTTGGACTGTCAGTGGTTTGAGTTGGGTGGGGAACACTGAACATAAGGTTTTAAACTCTTTCCTATTGGTCTATTAACTCATTTTACAGCATGTTGATGTCACAATGGAAGGCCAAAACTCCTTCCCACCAAAACAGGCTGAATCGCGAGGCCAGTGTCTATTATTGGTGTGCCAAGACAATAGGATAATATGTATTGAGCGTTAGTGCAAACTCATACTTTGGTTGTTAGTTTCCTGATTTGGTCCCGATGTGGTTTATTGTACTCTTTCTATGGGCTCTACAACTGTACAGTTTCAATGTTGTCACACTAGAAGCCCACAACTAAGCTTTCTTCTTATTGACACTAGTTATGTTGACCCTCTATGACCCCAGCTCCACTTCCTCATAGTGACCATCTACACCAGCACCAACCTGTTCACTGACTGCCAAACCTCTACCAGAGCCAGCTCACCATGAACAGCAAACAGATAGGGAAGGAATTCAGAGGCAAATGTTACACATTTTATGTAATTAATATTGTATTTTGTAAAAATATTGATCTATTTATTGACCAATCATGTTCAAGTAAAGCAGGTCTCTATCTGCTGGCCTATGTTTCTGTTCCAACCTTCCCTCCCACCTGTGGGATAACAAACACACACAGACACCCAGAGCAAGCCCTCTCCCGTTCCCTCCCAGCCCCCATTTGGTCATTAGGGATGAAATCTCACTGGTGACTCTGCCAAATTGAAATAAACCCGATCAGGCCTCCTGTGGCACTTAATTTGTTTTAGGAGTCATTGGCTGGGAGGTTAGCCAATCGCCAGTCAGCAGGCAGCTTGAAACTGCCACCGTGAGCCACTCCCTCCCGGTCTCTGTTCTGTTAAGATTCCCAGTAACCCCCCCTTCCTCACCCCTCACCCCCTGTCCCATCCGCCCTCCCGTTCCCCCAACATTCACGACAGTACACCAGGGACCCAATATTAGATGCTCTATCATGACACAAGGCGAGACCCAGATGCAGACACAAGATGCAGATAGTTGGAGTCTTACAATATTTAATAATCCAATAGGATAAGGCAAGAGAATGGTCTTGGACAGGCAAAAGTTCAGAGTTCAACAGGTACCAAATGGAAGGCAGAATCAAGGTCAGGGCAGGCAGGATGATCAGGCAGGCGGGAAAGTAGTCCAGAGTCAGGCAGGGGTCAAAACCAGGAAGACTTTTTTAAAAGAGAATAGCAAAGGAGAATGAGAAAAACACGCTGGTTGACTTGACAAACATACAAGATGAACTGTCACAGAGAGACAGGAAACACAGGAATAAATACACTGGGGGAAATAAGCGACACTTGGAGGGGGTGGAGACACAAGGACAGGTGAAACAGATCAGGGCGTGACATGCTAATCAATTGGCTTCACCATCTTGTCGTCTTAGTTCTCTCTTTATGTAGTGTTGTGGTGTCTCTCTTGTCGTGATGTGTGTTTTGTCCTATATTTTTAATCCCATCCCCTGTCCCCGCAGGTGGCCTTTTGCCTTTTGTTAGAATTTGTTCTTAACTGACTTGCCTAATTAAATAAATAAAAAATATATAATTAAAATCAAGCCCTAGACAAGTCAAATCAGGTGTTTTTGTCCAGGGCTACAACAAAAATGAGCGCTGTTTGGGGGTACTGGAGGACCGGAGTTGGGAAACACTAGACTATAATCTAAAAAGTGTTAGCTGAAGTGGGCTAATTGACTGTCAGTGACTGACACAACAAGAGGAAAACTGCTAATGCACAACCACATATCGAAACTGCACCTTGTGTTCTACTATTCTAACTCTCAACATTAAGCTGAGTCTGAACCCTCACCAACCAAAAAACTCCTGGGCCGTCCCTGAACTTGGGTGTGTAACTCTCATTCTGTCACCATTCATGGGTGCTGGAAAACGACGTAGCTCAGTGCTCAGTCTGTTGTGTTGAATTGCATGCCAGATGTCTTAAAAAGCAGCTCGAACAGCATTCACTGCGAGGACAATCGCACAGGCACTGTGACGTCTTTGTAACACGTGTCACGACCAAGGACAGAGGGGCTTTGTGGCCCCATGTAAAGCAGCCAGTTGTAAATGTCTCTCATAGATACAGCTGTGTAGATTTACAGACCATATGCTGCTGGTGAGATGACCGTTGTTTTCCCCGAAAGTATGAGTGTCACATCTCGTACCCCACAGCTGATTGCCAAAAGCACATTAGGACATGTTTTGTCACTGGAAGCAGCACTGTAGTATTGCTCTGGGGGCATGTGTCCTCTCCCAGAGATATTTGAGAGGAGCAATATACTGCTGTCGGTCTTCAATCCCAGCCATCCAACACCACATGCCCATGGCTGTGCTGGTGCCACTGAGTTTACAGTCTGAAAACAAACCCTTGAGTCTCCTTACAACACATTGTCTGTCTGTGCATTGTGTTGATGCAAATGGTAGATGCATGATAGCTAGTGCTTTCCACCACTCTCATTTTAATCAGTTTGACACTGCCGACACTCCTCCGTGGCTCCCTAAGCCCGTTACATATTATCTGACAAGATGTCCTCTTGGAACTTGTCTTTTAATGTGACTCGTCTGGGAGAATGCAGTGGTCTACAGCCGCAGTGATTTACAGCAGAGGCCACCCCTCCTTAACGTTCATCCACTGACTGTCTTGTGCAATAAACAAGTGACAGGTTCCTGGGTGTGCAGTTAAATGTCACTTTCCCCGTGAGACGGGAGATGAAGGCCATCCTTTTATGCCACTGTCACTTTAAGTATCGACGGCTTCCTCTCCTGCTGCCGATTGATAAGGGGAATTGAAAGCGGATGAGAGCACATTACTTTGTGATGGAGAGAGGTTGGACGGAATGAGAATCTCTCCCCTAACTCCCTCTGTTTCTCCCTCTCTTTGTTTGTCCCTTTCTTTAGTTTAGCATGTGACGGTTGTGACATATTAAGGGAGACATCTTCCCTTCAGTGGCTGGTGCCAAATGATTTGTGATTGAGAAGGGGGTCATTTGAAAAATGTGTGTGCTGTCCTCAGCTACTCTATGCTGGTCTACGTGTACAGTGGCTTCAGAAAGTATTCATACCCCTTGACATATTCCACATTTGGTTGTGTTACGGTTCTGAGTTCAAAATGCATGAAATCAAATGTAAAAAATGTCTCATGCATCTACACACAATGCCCCATAATGACAAAATGAACATGTTTCTAGAATGTTGTTTTGCATACTTATTGAAAATGAAATGAAATACAGAAATATCTCATTTACATAAGTATTCACACTCCTTTGCTATGACACTCCAAAATATTGATTTAATACCTTTTGAATTCAGACGGTAACACAATGAAATGTGGAATAAGTCAAGGGGTATGAATACTTTCTGAAGGCCCTGTAGGTATACTGTAAAACACACATAACTACGCTTCAAATTTCAAAAACCACATTGATTATATTTGCTCAAATAAGTTTGTTTACTAAAAATGCATTCCACTATGCACCGAAAAAGTCGTATTTGTTGTACAAGCTAAAAGCCTAAATCTCAAACAAGATAAGAACTCATATTCACAAGTCTCTCTCGCATCTAGACATGGCGACATTATCTTTTGAATAAAATTACTCACAGATCAACAAACGTACACCACTTACGGGGATGAGAGGGGGGAAAAACAACCACTGACAGCAAGGAAAAGTGATGATGTAGAGGCACTTGTAAGTTAGTTTGGTAGTCTCCCCAGTAACACCAAGTAGCATCTTGTCTGTACACTGTAATTAGTAATCACTTAAAGTGGGGGTGAGCCCTCCTTAGCCGGGCCAGCCAGTAATCACAAAGTCAGTGAGAGGGGCTGGAGAACGAGCGGCTGATGATGGTGCTTGAGGTGAGCGACTGGTTTCAGACAAAGAGGGTTAACAAGAGGGTGAGAAATCTTAGATAGTGCATTCATTTCAGCTTCTTGTTTCAGCCAGCCAACCAGCTAGCACTCATAAAAGGGGTCAGTACAGGGCATAAGGTAAATGGAAGAGATCCATATTTACATGGAAGAAAAGGATGGAAATTGTTTTGTTGAAACAAGAGCTTTTGGTTCCTAATGGAAGTGGCTTAAGATGGATATCCCTACACACACAAATAAGCGTGTACACACACACATGCTCACACACTAGGCCTGGTTAACATCTCATTAATGTGTGTGCGGATGAGTCATTCTCTCTGTATGTGAAAGCTGAAAGGCACACACTGGGGCTGCTGCAGTCATCGTTTAAGGCATGTTTCATGTGTCTGGGAGAGGAGAGCACCAGTCTGAATACAACATCCCACACACACAGACAGACTTGGCAGACCGGAGAGGCATATTCGTTCCATCTTAACTCTTTCCTGTTTGTAATCACAACACTGAATTTAAAACAGGTGTGGATCATTCTCACTACTCTGGCTTGGGTTGATGTGACTGCGATAGAACATTTTACTCACAAACTTTCCCCCTGCCATTGAAGGGTTGGTAATTGAATGTTCTGCTAAGTCAGGCTCAAGCTGATATGGTGTGACATTTGGAAGCTTATCACTCATTCATTGCTTGCATTATATCTCACTGAACATGCACTTGAATTGTGTTTGGGGTTGACCCTTTGTTTGTAAAAAGAGAAGCATCATCTGTTTCAAGCACCCCCCCGCCCACCCCGCCCCATTCCCACCCCACCCCGCCCCGCCCCATTCCATTATAAACCTAGGAAGTTCCAACAAGCTTGATTTATGGGTTTTGTTTTTTCCTTATCAACATTTGTGTTAGTACACTATTTAGGTGTCAGGTTGTACCTTTTATGGGGGGGGGGGGGGGTCTGATGGACAATTAGAGATGAGTTGACCTTCATCAGTTGTGCTCTAATGCTGTCCACAGCCTGGCATCCCTCTGTGTTCAAATGTTCATCAGCAGCTGTGCTGTCAGGTTCAATTCCAATGTGCAGACAGCTTGCCTGCCACATACACACACACTCACATACACACCCACACACAAACATAGCAAACAGGAACACATGTACTGTATAACTCACGCCACATACATACACACACACACACACACACACATAGTTCTTAAAGAGGTCCTTTATGTACCCTGTCCCTTACCAAATCACCACCAAATAGGCACAGCTCCTTTGTGGTGTTATTGTCACACCCACCGTGATGCAGAGCCTCGCGCCACAGACACAGTGGACCCTATTTGATATAAACACTTCACGTGGTTCAGAAATGTTCGTCAAATGCATCTCGTCACTGCCCTCTAGTGAGATCAGCCCATACGAAGTTTATTTGAATGGCACTTGTGGTCTCTACCTGCTTATAAACTAGTCCTATAAACTCACCCATAACATTGTGATTGTATATCAAATCATTATTTTACAACATACTCTGAGGGGAATACTATCTCTGTGTCCTTCATCACAAGGTCATTCTAAGGTCAGTCTGAAGGCTTGCTAGCCTAACATGACATACCCAGAGGTCTAAGTCCTGTGCCTGGTCCCTGTGACCTTCATTTTCAGTGGGATCACACAGTCAGTTAGTGGAGGTCCCTGACCCTCTTATGTGTGACAGATCTGAGAAAGCTTAACTGACACAGACCACTTGACGTTCGTTGTGATTGGACGTCTGAAATAGGCACTTATATTTCCACTATCCAGTAACCATTTAACCATCAGATGATCTGTTGATTACCTGCTAATATGTTTCAAGTGATACTAAGAATAGATATAAGGATTTCATTCATGGACAGAGAAACGGGTTGTAACTTCCTATTTGTGCTTACACATGAAAAAAGCCTACTTTGCTTTTGCAAATTCACCCCTTGATGTAGTCACATCAATCCATGCCAAAGGTTATTGCATATTTCATCATACATAAACAGTGAGTGAGTGTTCAGTTGGCCTTTGTGGTTGTAGGGCAGATTGTTAAACTGGCCCTCTTTGTCTACCTCCTCACCCCACCGCCCAGCTCCGGCTGGCCTTCTCTCTCTCTGCATTATTCAGAGACACAACACCAAGGTGCAGCTCATTTCCCATGTCTTCCATTTCAAATGATTTTCGGCCTGCATCCAAACACATTTCATTGACACAAAGACAAAGGATCTGGCACGTGTTTCTCCCCAGCCCCTCGTAATATTAAATATTAATGCCAGCATAATTTCGCAGGCTCTCGAGTCCCAAGGAGCACGAGAGTACAACCGTGTAGTCATCAGTGACTTCAGCATTTTTCCCAAAGGCAAGGAGATTGTCAAAATCAATTCTGAGAAGCCCCAGAAACAGCAGAATTTTTTGAATTACATTTCACAAATGCACTTTTGCTCATGTGTGGGGGGTTATTAAAATATGGTGCTCCAGTCTGTTGTGTTTTTGTTGATGTTTGTCTTTGTTTACGTGTGTTTCTGTTGTATTACCAATTTCATCCCCAAGCCAAAACAGAACAGAAAGATGGCAGCAGAGTCTGCTGGTGCGTGAATGCAGACAGAGTGTACTGCAGTGGCAACATTTATACAAACCATTATTCATGCGTTGTGGAGACCCCACTCCCCACAACGCGGCAAGACACTTTATCATCAAAGCCAGCACACGTGGGTCGCCTGGCTCCCGTAGGAGCGCGTTCTTTTGATTCTCTTCCCCCCTCTCCCTCTACTCTCTGCTGAGTGGTTCTCCCCCAGCCCCCTGCTTGCTCTAGCCCCCTGTTCCACTGCTCCCTGGGTCACCTAACACTTAAAATAACTCCGCCAAGGACCCGTTATGCGCTCCTCAGCCTGCCATGCCAGTGAATTACACAGCCGTTCCACGTTATTAAACATGACACTCAACCAAGATAATGAGCCTTTTTTCATCTCAATTTGGAATCCTAATCTCGTTTCTTTGATTAATGTGTGCTGATCTGCATATCAAGGGCTCTTTTTAATTTCTCCAGCAAATCCTTTTTTATGATGCGCTCGCAAGAAAATAAAATCTGTCTTGAGAATCTTTCTTCCATCTCCAGCTACTTTTTCACAAGAAAATATTCTTCTTAGGACAGGTAGTGGCTTAAGGGGGAAAGGGAAGCGGGCCGGGTAGCAGGCTGATTGGATGAGGGCTCCAACCTCCATCCCCTCCACCCACTCAAGACAAGACAGGAGAAGAAAGACAGAACCTGCTGGGTGTTTTGGTCAACCAAGACCAGTCTCCTCATTTGTCCTCACATACACTGTGGGGTACGTACTGCTCTGCTGCATGACCATCACAGACACACTATCAACTGACCATTACTGTCTACGTCCCAAATGGCTCCCTATTCCCTATATATAGTGCATACTTTTGACCGTAGCCCTATGGGCATTGGTCAACAGCAGTGCACTATATAGAGAATAAGGTGCCATTTGGGACGTAAATACTGCATCACAGCCTGACCTTTCCCCACTAGACACCAGCAGAGAGATGCAGGATACAGGAAGCACAGGGTTTCTTCATGGGGAGGAGGAGCGATGGAAAACGATCTGGCCTGAGCCATTAATAACAGTCTCCAGTCAGAGGAAAAAGACTGTAATGCATTGCCACAGCACAAGCCTCCCTCTGTGTCTCATTGCTGCCCATACAACCATGTCTATGTCCCAAATGGCACCCTGTTCCCTATATGGTATATTACTTTTGACCACGGTACCAGTTATAGTTTGGACATACCTCCTCATTCAAGTTCTTTTTACTATTTTCTACATTGTAGAACAGGGGTGTCAAAGTCAAATGGACGGAGGGCCAAATAAAAAATGTAGCTACAAGCCGAGGGCCGGACTGTTCGAATGTTCATTGAACATTTTTTAAATGACGCATATAGTCTAGTGAACCTAATTGAACCTACTGAAAACCTAACAAATATATTCCAATATGATCAGATAAATAAAGCAATATTTTCTTATGGCTCTGTCAGTAATCTTTAATTTTCAACAGACACAAAAGACAAATTTCCTTTATATAAAAATCCCCATAACATGAACATTAAATGAAAGAAACCGGTATTCAAGGCACCATCAGTAGCCTATATTTTCTATTTTAGCAAAAGTGGGCTAAATTTACTTCAAAGAAAAAAACAATAATAGCAATTTTCTATCATCCACTCAACTGAAATATTTTAAAAATATAATTGGATTGAAATACAATAAAATAAAGTGCAAAAATCTATTAATCAAAAACAACACTTTGTTTAAGGAGAAGTAACATGCAGTGAAAACAAATATTAAACTTTAACTTTTAAACTTGAACTGAGTAAAAACTCTAAATATGTGATTGCACAGTAATGTTCACTTGTTTGAGGTTGAGGGTGATACTTGGTGGTGTCCCATCTTTTCCACAAGTTCATCAATGTTCGGGGTAAGGCTCTGAGCTGAGGAAATCCTCAGAATTGAGTGGAGGTGTTCAGCAGTAAGTCGACTTCTGTGTGATGTTTTGTTCAAGTTCATCAAAGAAAACAGTTGTTCACACAGGTATGTGCTGCCAAACATAGACAACGTTTGAGCAGCCTGGATGCGCAGCTGGGGCATTGTGTCGGGGAGGAAACGGGCGAACTCCGCAGCACCCACTGCCGCATATTTTGCCCTCAGTGCATCATTGCATTGGAGGTCAATCAACTCCATTTGGAGGTTTGGTGGTGAGCTTTCCACGTCAACAGCAAATGGGTTACCGAGCAGTTCCAACCTGCTTTTTGTGCTTCAAAGTCAGCAAATCGGCATCGAAAGTCAGCGGCAAGCATACCTATTTTATCAGCCAACTGTGCGCTCGGGAACGCACTGGTAGAGAGCTTCTCTTTCATGGTCTGGCAGCTGGGAAAGTGGCTCAAATTTTCTTTCCGCATCTGCGTCTCCCACAGAGTCAGTTTGGTTTTAAATGCCTTCACTGTACTGTACATATCAGAGATGACACGATCCCGACCCTGCAGCTGCAAGTTCATTGCATTCAGATGACTCGTAATGTCACACAGAAAAGCCATTTCACACAGAAACATTTCGTCTCGGAGTTGTGTTGTGTCTTTCCCTTTGCTGTCCAAGAACAGACAAATCTCCTGGCTCGAAACATCTTTGAAGCACCTTTCCCTGGCTTAGCCATCGCACCTCTGTGTGATAAGGCAAATCACCATGCTCCGTTTCTAACTCCGTCAGAAATGCCTTGAACTGGCGGTGATTCAAACCTTTGGCTCTGATAAAGTTAACTGTGCGCGTGATGATGCTCATTACATGCTCCATTTTCAAGGCTTTACCGCACAACGCTTCCTGGTGTATGATACAATGATAAGCTGTCAGCTCACCTGTCGCGTTTTCCTCTTGCATCTTTTCCCGTATCTTCCCCACCAGTCCGCTCCTGTGTCCACACATCGCAGGTGCTCCGTCGGTTGTCAAACCCACGAGTTTTTCCCAAGGCAGCTCCATCTCATTTACACATCTTGACACCTCTTCATACAAATCATGCCCCGTAGTTGTGCCATGCATAGGACGTAAAGCCAAAAACTCCTCTGTCACGCTTAGGCTGGAGTCCACTCCGCGGATGAAAATTGACAACTGGGCAATGTCAGAAATGTCGGTGCTCTCATCCACAGCCAAGGAATATGCAATGAAATCTTTTCCCTTTTTCACAAGCTGCTCTTTTAGATTGATGGACAACTGGTCTACTCTCTCGGCAATGGTGTTTCTGCTCAGACTCACATTTAAAAAGAGTTGCCTTTTTTCTGGGCAAACTTCGTCACAAACTTTAATCATGCAGTTTTTGATGAAATCCCCCTCCGTAAAATGGCCGGGCTGATTCTTGTTTTTGTCCGCGTGTTTTCGATCTCTTCTGCCAAAATAAAACTGTCCTTCAGCAGCCTGGCCTTGTGATTTGGCTTTTTTGAACAGAGCCTGTCGAGATTTGAGGCCTCGTTTTAATTCCTCTGCCTTTTGTAGCCTTTGTTCCATGTCCATATTCTTGTTTTTGTCCGCGTGTTTCGTTTCATAATGTCCTCTCAGATTATACTCTTTCAGTACCGCCACACTTTCTCCACACAGAAGACACACAGGTTTTCCAGCTACCTCCGTGAACAAATACTCAGACTCCCACCTTGTTTGAAACCCCCCGGTTCTCAGTGTCCACCTTCCGTTTTGCCATTTTTGATGGGTATCTGAAAGTTAATTTTACTGTGATGCTGACAACTGCTGTGCCAATAAATATTGAAATGAAGCAGCCTACTGCTCGGTGCGTCACCGTTGCATTGTGGGAAATGTAGTATTGGTGCGTGTAAAAGATCTGCGGGCTGCCGGCTTGCTGCGGTCTGCGGGCCGGTTCTAATAACAAATCAAGATCATCCCAGGGGCCGTAAAAAACCTTCTCGCGGGCCGGATGTGGCCCGCGGGCCTTGACTCTGACATATGTGTTGTAGAATAACAGTGAATAAATCAAAACTATGAAATAACACATATGGAATCATGTAGTAATCAAAAAAAGTGTTTGAACAAATCCAAATATATTTTAGATTATTCAAAATAGCCTCCCTTTGCCGTGATGTCAGCTTGGCACACTCTTGGCATTCTCTCAACCAGATTTACCTGGAATGCTTTTCCAACAGTCTTGAAGGAGTTCCCACATATGCTGAGCACTTGTTGGCTGCTTTTCCTTCACTCTGCGATCCAACTCATCCCAAACCACCTCAATTGGGTTGAGGTCAGGTGATTGTGGAGGCCAGGTCATCTGATGCAGCACTCCATCCCTCTCCTTCTTGGTCAAATAGCCCTTACACAGCCTGGAGGTATGTTGGGTCATTGTCCTGTTGAAAAACAAATAATAGTCCCACTAAGTGTAAACCAGATGGGATGTCATATCGCTGCTGAATACTGTGGTAGACATGCTGCTTAAGTGTGCCATGAATTCTAAATAAATCACAGACCGTGTCACCAGCAAAGCACCACACCTCCTCTCCCATGCTTCACGGTGGGAACCACACATGCAGAGATCATCCGTTCACCTACTCTGCGTCTCACAAAAACACGGCGGTTGGAACCAAAAATCTCACATTTGGACTCATCCAGATCAAAGGACAGATTTCCACCGGTCTAACGTCCATTGCTCATGTTTCTTGGCCCAAGCAAGTCCCTTCTTATTATTGGTGTCCTTTAGTAGTGGTTTCTTTGCAGCAATTTGACCCTGAAGGCCTGAGTCTCCTCTGATCATTTGATGTTGAGATGTGTCTGTTACTTGAACTCTGTGAAACATTTATTCGGACTGCATTTTCTAAGGCTCGGTCTTTTACCAAATAGGGCTATCCTCTACCTTGTCACAACAAAACTGTTGTCTCATAAGCATTAAGAAGGAAATACATTCCATAAATTCACTTTTATCAAGACACACCGGTTAATTGAAATGCATTCCAGGTGACTAACTCATGAAGCTGGTTGAGAGAATGCCAAGCTGTCATCAAGGCAACGGGTGGCTACTTTGAAGAATCTCAAATACTACATGATTCCATATGTGTTATTTCATAGTTTTGATATTCTACAACGTAGAAAATAGTTTTTTTAAATAAAAAAAAACCCTGTAATGAGTAGGTGTGTCCAAACTTTTGACTGGTACTATATGTGGTGCCATTTAGGACACACTCCATGCTTCTCAAATTGCTGTTTTTCTCAAAGCTACCTATACACGTCTGTCTCTGTGTCATGCATTACTGTGGGCTTGGAAGAAATGTCAGGAATGGTTTCGGGAACGGCACAGTGATGTTATCATGTTGCTACAGTGTCACAACTTCTATGATGGATCTGTAATCTGGAGGCCTCTGAAGAATGTAGCCTCGGAGAGAGGGGGAGACTCAAACATTTCTGAGATTTCCAAGCATGCAGAATGGGGGTAGGATGGGGGTGCCGGTTCCCCCTCGGGGTGAGCTGAACTCTGGGAAGGAAGGCGAACACAGGAGCTAGTCAGTGTGACCATACCAACCCTCTGTTTCTCTGTTGGGTTGTAATTATCATCATATTCTGCAGCTCTGCTCAATGAATCACGGTCATTCTATCGGCCACGCACCCATCGAGGAATACTCCTTTAAAACCTTTTGAATTTGTTATGCTGTTGGCCAACAAAGAGAAATAGAGAGAGATGCAGTATACAATTCAGTCTCACCTTCCCTGCCTTGCCACTCTTTCTTTCTCTTCCTTTCCATCACGTTTATGTCTACCCAGCCCTGTGGTTCTCCCACTGCATCATAACCTTCCAAGCACCTCTGTGCATCACTGGCTCACCAATACCCTTGTTGATCAGAAATCAATCTCTCTCATCGCTGTGGGAATAAATACCTGAGAGACCACTGGAGATGCCACCAGGGGTTCCCTACAAATCAGACAGACCAGTTGTTTATCTTCTCTCAGCCTCCGCAGCAATATTTTCCTTATCCATGGCTCCCAGCCAAAGGCACAATAAGTTAATTAACCAGCTAATTTCCACATCACCTCAGAGGAACTTAAAAGCAAGCAATCCCTAATGTATGGGTTAATTAATAAGATGGGGAAAGGTAAACATTGTAAAAATCAATTTGCCAGACTAAAGCTGCATTGGGGGAGGCCTTGAAAAAAGCTCTTACGACTGATCAAAATGCTCCCGAAGACTGATGGCTGCAGTCAAATCCAGGTTGGCTTTGACTGCAGCCCTCTCCAAGGTAGATATTGTTCTGAAGTTAATGGGAAGATTAACTTGCCGAAAGTTACATCAACGCAATCAAATACTTGTATGCTTTTGGGAAATTAGACTGAAATATCAAGCAGCGGTGCCATTTGGGCAGGCAGACTGTAGCTGTACAGTGAGCGCTGCAATAAGCCTGCAATCTCCCATTGTCTTTGCAGACAAGCAAACCTGATTGACTGCTTCATTATGCTGTCATGATTGGTTCTCTGCTCCTCCATCTTGCCAGCTTGATATTAGTAGAGGAAGATTGACGTCCAAATGGCCTACACCCACTCTTGTCTGTCCAAAATGTGTTTGTCTGTCCAAAATGTCTTTGTCTGTCCAAAATGTGTTTGTCCAAAATGTGTTTGTCTGTCTGAAATGTCTTTGTCTGTCCAAAATGTGTTTGTCTGTCCAAAATGTGTTTGTCTGTCCTAAATGTGTTTGTCTGTCCAAAATGTGTTTGTCTGTCCTAAATGTGTTTGTCTGTCCTAAATGTGTTTGTCTGTCCAAAATGTGTTTGTCTGTCTGAAATGTGTTTGTCTGTCCAAAATGTGTTTGTCTGTCTGAAATGTCTTTGTCTGTCCAAAATGTCTTTGTCTGTCCAAAATGTGTTTGTCTGTCCAAAATGTGTTTGTCTGTCCAAAATGTGTTTGTCTGTCCTAAATGTGTTTGTCTGTCCAAAATGTGTTTGTCTGTCCAAAATGTGTTTGTCTGTCCAAAATGTGTTTGTCTGTCCAAAATGTGTTTGTCTGTCCAAAATGTGTTTGTCTGTCCAACATGTGTTTGTCTGTCCAAAATGTGTTTGTCTGTCCAAAATGTGTTTGTCTGTCCTAAATGTGTTTGTCTGTCCTAAATGTGTTTGTCTGTCCAAAATGTGTTTGTCTGTCCTAAATGTGTTTGTCTGTACCAAAATGTGTTTGTCTGTCCAAAATGTGTTTGTCTGTCCAAAATGTGTTTGTCTGTCCTAAATGTGCTTGTCTGTCCTAAATGTGTTTGTCTGTCCTAAATGTGTTTGTCTGTCCTAAATGTGTTTGTCTGTCCTAAATGGGGTTCCATGTCTGCCCTGTATCCTTTGCCTCAGCCAACAGATCCACTGGTGATGAGAGACAGACAGACAGACAGACAGACAGACAGACAGACAGACAGACAGACAGACAGACAGACAGACAGACAGACAGACAGACAGACAGACAGACAGACAGACAGACAGACAGACAGACAGACAGACAGACAGACAGACAGACAGACAGACAGACAGACAGACAGACAGACAGACAGACAGACAGACAGACAGACAGACAGACAGACAGACAGACAGACAGACAGATCATTTTGCTATAGGCTCACATAAGGCTAGATGGCCATGATGACAATGTCAGACAGACAGAGGCTGTTGTGCCCCAGTCACCCTCTCTGATAAGACAGTGTTTCTATCTACCCTCCCAAAAGAGAGTTCCATGTTACCATGAACTGCAGGCTCTAAATTGTGATTACAGTCATGCAAGGCTAAATCACTCTGCTGTTGGAGAAAATAACCTGGCTAAGATAATGAACGGGTGAAGCTCTGACGTGATTGGCACTTTGAGCATAAATAACCTGGAATTATCTGTAATAACCATGGTAACCGAGTGGTAATTGCCAGAAAGTTCTCTTTTCGCAGAAATAGCGTTTTGGGGGCAGGAATTAGTCCTTGCTCAGTTTAACTTACATTAATTGTATGCATTGTGGCCATTGATTTGTTTCACAAAGGCCTGCAGTGGTGCTGTCTCTACAGGCTCCTTTTCCTGGCCATAAAGAAGGCAATTAGTATTGACAATTATGAAATGTTTTTGCCTTTTTAAAAGGAATCAGATCCCAACTTAATCCACAGATAAGAGTTGAATAGGCTATGGAAATCATGCATAGTACCAGCATTCATTCAATCTGCCTACATGAAAGGCTTTCTCCCACAAGGCAGAACATTTTCCAAAATGGCTTCCCTAAAAACATTCATTTTAATGCCACGCTGGGAGTGCTTTAAACTCTTAGTTTCATCTGGGATATTTTGTACTATTTCAAGGAGAAGTAGCAGAGGTGGTAGTGCTACTACTACTACTACTACTACTAGTAGTAGTACTACTACTAGTAGTAGTACTACTACTACTAGTACAACTACTACTAATACTAGTACTACTACTACAACTGCTAGTACTACTACTACTAGTACTACTACTAGTACTACTACTACAACTGCTACTAGTACTACAACTACTACTAGTACTACTACTACAACTACTACTAGTACTACTACTAGTACTACTACTACAACTACTACTAGTACTACTACTACAACTGCTACCAGTACTACTATAATAATAATAATAATATATGCCATTTAGCAGACGCTTTTATCCAAAGCGACTTACAGTCATGTGTGCATACATTCTACTACTAGTGCTACTACTACTACTAGTACTACTACTACTACTACTACAACTAGTACTACTACTACTACTAGTAGTACTAGTCCTACTACAACTAGTACTAGTAGTAGTAGTAGTAGTAGTACTAGTAGTAGTAGTAATAGTGGTAGGCCTAGAAAAAGGTATTCTTGCAACCCTATCTGTGTGATTGACTGGTATACTGTACGGATTATGAGGTAGTTCAATTTAAGTACTATTACTCATCCAGCTAATATAGCTTTTCTCTTTCTTTGAAACTACCGGCCATACCAGTTCCCTCTGCCTCTTACATTTGCCAGGTTGAGTGACACAGTTGTGCCATGAGATGTCATATGGATCGGGTCTGAGCACTCATCTTCCAGGCATGTTCCTTCCCCCCTACTCCGTCTCAGTGCCACAACGTTTAATGCGGGGAGGCAGGAGGAATTTTCTGATTAATAAAGATATTATGCAAATGCACATTCCCTGCCTGCCTTGCAGCCCTGAGACGGGGGGGGGGGGGGGGGAACGCGAAGCATGCTGTTCGGATTGGGAGCCACAGGAATGACAGTAGCTGGAGGTAGATGGTGAAATGACTAGTCAGCAAGGTGCCATACATTTTAGAAATGTTTTCTTAGAACCAACATATGTCAGGTATTATAAACTGCTGTGTGTTCTGGTTCGAGCCCTGAATGCTGATTAGATGAAAGACATTGTATATTAGACCGTATACCATGGGTATGACAAAACATACATTTTTACTGCTCTAATTACATTGGTAACCAGTTTATAATAGCAATAAGGCACGTTGGGGGGTTTGTGATATATGGCCAATATACCACGACTAAGGGCTGTGTCCTAGCACTCCGTCTTGCGTCGTGCTTAAGAACAGCCCTTAGCCGTGGTATATTGGCCATATACCACACTCCCTCTGGCCTTATTGCTTAATTGTCCACAGGCTGCTGCAGGAAGGGTCATGTTCACTTCTATCTCTTTCTTACTGTATTATATTCTTTCCACCTCAACCAGACAACAATTACCACCACGCTTTCTTCTCGCCCTACTGCTGTGCACAGTGGTCTCATTCTGTCTGTGCTCCCTGTCTCTTCAAGGCTAGACTGGCGGTGCCACTGAGTCGGTCCTGGCTGGACTTTCCCCCCAGAAAAGAGAAGAGAGAGCATTCTTGTCTCTAGCATGATCCCTTTCATTTTTGTCATCTTACAGTGTTCATATTTTTCATCATTAGATCCCCACCCATGGCCATCCCACCACAGCTAGCCAAGCTTTGTCAGTACGACCAGGCCCAGGCTCTCCCCATTATTATCAAGCTGACGTCTTGCCTGGAGTCCTTTGACTCCTCCTTCTCCTCTGACAGCCGGGCATTTCCCATCCACGGCCATGGGCCATGCGCTCGCTCCTTCACAGCTCCACACTCCTAGTAGCATAGCTCTCTTGTTGTAGTCCTCTCTCATAAGTATGCCCAGCGGGACTGTTGTCTAGGGCTAGGGGCTGGCTGGTAGCTCGGACCTAGTGGCCAGCCTCCTCCTGGGTGACAGTGGAGGCCTTTGTTCCCCTGTCAGGCCTCACATTCCCAGAGCAGCCATGGGTCCCCTGGAAGGCAAAGTTCATGGGGAGGGACTCAGCTCCATTCTCCTACACCATGGTTTCCAAATCCCGCCCCCAAGGCATACCTATTGAGAGCAGGGCAGGGATGTGGCTCAAGCCCTTGTTAAATAGGGCAGTCTCAGACAATGGCTTTGGACAGAGGTGCTTGAGGTGGTTGTTACGCATCTAAGGAGCCATTTGAAAGACATGCAGTTTGGCACCCCGGATTAGACTATTACATAAAGGGTCATTGCATCTAGATTGGAGAGTGGAGGCAGCCATGGATGGAAAGAAAAATCATTCCAATACTTATGTTTAAAAGAAAGAAAGAAAGGTAAATGGTAGAGACATTTTTGGGGGGCTTTGAGCTGAAATAGTCTGTAATAGTACAGTAATAGTACTGTATATAGTCTTATCATGAAAAATAGACAGCAATTTTTTTTAAACACACTAAGCATTCAAAAGTTTGGGGTCACTTAGAAAAGTTGCATGGTGGCTCTAACCAGAACAGAAATAGGAGTGGGAGGCCCCGGTGCACAACTGAGCAAGAGGACTAGTACATCAGTGTCTAGTTTGAGAAACAGACACCTCAAGTGCTCAACTGGCAGTCCTCATGCTGGCTTGAATGATTCGGGAGACAGACGCAGGAATGCGTAATAGGGCTTTAAATTGACCCAAATTATGGCTTGCCGTGTAAAGGCACGGGGACGAAGACCAAACAAACACATAACAAAACACAGGGTTGAAACCCAAACAAAAGAGCGAGGAGTACCTCGAATATATAACACATTCACACAATGATTAACACACGGGACGAGACCTGCAATCATCTGTGCAATCCACAAGGGCACGAAAGCCCAAAATACACAGCACAGGTACTCACACGCACCAACGGACATTGTAACATATGTGGACAGCCCAATGGAAACCAAAGGGCACACTTATACAGGTACTAATCAGTGGGAATAGGGGACAGGTGTGCGTAATGAAAGTTCCAGAGTTTTGCGGGTACTCTTTAATGAAGCTGTCAATTGAGGACTTGTGTCCTGTTTCTCAAACTAGACACTCTAATGTACTTGTCCTCTTGCTCAGTTGCGCACCGGGGCTTCCCACTCCTCTTTCTATTCTGGTTAGAGCCACCTTGCGCTGTTCAGTGAAGGGAGTAGTACACAGCGTTGTACGAGATCTTCAGTTTCTTGGCAATTTCTTGCATGGAATAGCCTTCATTTCTCAGAACAAGAATAAACTGACGAGTTTCAGAAGAAAGTTCTTTGTTTCTCGCCATTTTGAGCCTGTAATCGAATCCACAAATGCTGATGCTCCAGATACTCAACTAGTCTAAAGAGGGCCAGTTTAATTGCTTCTTTAATTCGTACATAGGTTTTCAGCTGTGCTAACATAATTGCAAAATGGTTTTCTAATGATCAATTAGCCTTTTAAAATGATCAACTTGGATTAGCTAACACAACGTGCCATTGGAACACAGGAGTGATGGTTGCTGATAATGGGCCTCTGTACGCCTATGTAGATATTCCATTAAAAATCAGCCGTTTCCAGCTAGTCATTTATAGTCATTAGCAATGTCTACACTGTATTTCTGAGAAATTTGATGTTATTTTAATGGACAAAAAAAAAGTGATTTTCTTTCAAAAACAAGGACCTTTCTAAGTGACCCCCACATTTTTGAAGGCTAGTGTAAAAACAAAAATACCTTCCATAGCTTGTGACATCTGACTGACCAGAATAAATCCACAGTAAATAAAGACGTACATACACCCTGATGGTTCACAATGTATTTTTCCATTCCCTGAGAGGAACATTTTAATCTGAGGCAGAGCCCCCTGGCCGCTGTTGTTCCCCCATCCAAAAGAATTGGAGCAGACACTTCAGGCTAGGCCATGATGTCCCCACGGAGGATTTGTTTAATGGACATTTTGTGTAAGAGTACATCCCCTGAGGCACACTGAGCTGTAACAAATCACAAGGACGTGCTCCAAAGTATGACATTTACCCGCTGCTGGCATCACAAATCATTCACTCCAGGATGTACCAACCATTGCACACGGATCCAGCCAACCATCAAAGTAAAATATGTCCCCCTCCAACACCACCCTCTCTTCTCTTTCCTTCTCTTATCCCTCCACACTCGACCATAACACTCTCATTTCTACTAAATACCAAGTCCAATGATGGACAGGTTCTTAATTCAAATGATAGACGTGCTCTTAATTGGATATAAGCCCAGGTGGGACAAGATGTTCTGTTCAAATATGTTTAGTTCAGAGCTGTGCGATTCTGAAGTGAACGTCGAGCTACACTGTATGTGCAGTACAGGCAGGTGTACAAATAACATACAGTACTTGACGTATAACGATGAATCCCGATAATGAAAAGGGGGAGGCTTTGACCCGCCCCGCTGCAGCACACACAAGTCTGTGCTCTGTTGGAGGAGAGACTGTGAGGGAAAGTTAGCCCAGGGAGGGAGCGGAAGATGGGAGGAGGCTGATCCAGAGAGGTGGGTGGGTACATGTTTCTGATGTGGACGGGAATGAGCTCCGACAGCTAGACTAAGGATGGAGGAAGGAGCTTATTTCACGGCTGATTTGTTTTAATATCTGGAGCAACAGCAGGAGAGCATGTGTGGTAGAGGGCTAAGGAGAGGGGGATCGAAGCCAGGCAGTGGATTGGAGAGAGGATGAGAGTTGTGTGGTAGAGGGCTAAGGAGAGGGGGATCGAAGTTAGGCAGTGGATTGGAGAGAGGATGAGAGTTGTGTGGTAGAGGGCTAAGGAGAGGGGGATCGAAGCCAGGCAGTGGATTGGAGAGAGGATGAGAGTTGTGTGGTAGAGGGCTAAGGAGAGGGTGATCGAAGCCAGGCAGTGGATTGGAGAGAGGATGAGAGTTGTGTGGTAGAGGGCTAAGGAGAGGGGGATCGATGCCAGGCAGTGGAAGAGAGAGGCAGTGGATTGGAGAGAGGATGAGAGTTGTGTGGTAGAGGGCTAAGGAGAGGGGGATCAAAGCCAGTCAGTGGAAGAGAGAGGCAGTGGATTGGAGAGAGGATGAGAGTTGTGTGGTGGGGAGGAAGAGATACATTGAAAGGTTGGAGAGAGAAGAAGAAGAAGAAGAGAGAGGGAAAGGAGGTTGAGGGTTTATATAACAGGAGACTTAAGAGAAGGGAACATGAAAGGAGGCACGTGATCATGGCTACAGTAGTCTACAGAAGGTGAGAGGATGGGGGGAGAGAATAAGAGCGATAGATGTTGGCTGAATGAGAACAGAGAGGGAGAGATCAGAGAGACAAAGCATTAATGAATGATAGAATGAGAGAACAAGATATCGAGAGAGAGAGAATAGAGAGAGAGGGAGAGAAAGACAGAGGGAGAGGGGTTGGTCTCTGGAAGAGAGAACCAGGGTAGTAATGTGTTGAAGCTGCAGGCGAGGGGAGCAGTGTGCTCAAGGCTGAGGGTTGAAGGCTGGGCTGGACGAGATGATGTCAGGTGATGGCTCAGGCTCAGAGGGACTTAAAGGAGAGCAGCCCTTTGATGTGATCCGAGATGAAGAGCAGAATGGAGCTGGATAAAAGGCCCCAGAGCTGAGAGAGAGAGAGAGAGAGATTGGGACACATGTATCAGATGCTCAGCAGGCTCTGCTCACACTCACTGTTCTGAGGCAAAACCACATGACTAACAATATTGGTCACTTTATGAAACACAAAGCCTTCACTATCTCATCCTTGAATATCCAAGGCCTGGGGTTATTTGCCTTTGGCCTAAAGAGCAGGAACCTGGACTTCACCAAAGAAATCAGAAATACAGACATTGTCATCCTACAAGAATGGTATAAAGGAGATGCACCCACTGGTTTCCCTCCAGGTTACAGAGAGCTGGTAGTCCCATCCACCAAACTACAGGGAAGGGACTCAGGGGGTACACTAATTTGGTATAGAGCAGACCTAACTACCTCTATTAAATGAATCAAAACAGGAATATTTTACATTTGGCAAGAAATTCAAAAGGAAATGATCAACAGAGCGCAATGACACCATCAGCACACAGGGGGACAAACATCAACCTGGAGGGGACCGCATTCCCTCCCCAATATGCCCCCCTAGACACAGCTACAACAACATAACCAACAAAAGTGGGTCACAACTATTGCAGCTCTTTCATGCTGGGTATGTACATAGTCAATGGTAGGCTTCGAGGGGACTCCTATGGTAGATACGCCTACAGTATAGCTCATCTCTTGGCAATAGTACTGTAGACTACTTTATCCCTGACCTTAACCCAGAGTCTCTCAGAGCGTTCACAGTCAGCCCACTCAGTAAGACAAAAATAATAGTGTTCCAAAAAGGTCCAGTTGCCAGGACCACAAATACAAATTGCATCTAGACACCGTTGCCCTAGAGCACATAAAAAACAACACATACCTCGGCCTAAACATCAACGCCACAGGTAACTTCCACAAAGCTGTGAACGAGCTGAGAGACAAGGCAAGAAGAGCCATATATGCCATAAAAAGGAACATAAAATTTGACATACCAATTAGGATCTGGCTAAAAATACTTGAATCAGTTATAGAACCCATTGCCCTTTATGGTTGTGAGGCCTGGGGTCCGCTCACCAACCAAAAATTCACAAAATGGGACAAACACCAAATTGAGACTCTGCATGCAGAATTATGCAAAAATAACCTTTGTGTACAGCGTAAAACACCAAATAATGCACACAGAGCAATGTGACCTGTTGCCACAAGAAAAGGGCAACCACTGAAGAACAAACACCATTGTAAATACAACCCATATTGATGTTTATTTATTTTCCTTTTGTACTGTAACTATTTGCACATCGTTACAGCACTGTATATAGACATAATATGACATTTCAAATGTCATTATTCTTTTGGAACTTATGTGAGTGTAATGTTTACTGTTAATTATTATTGTTTATTTCCCTTTTGTTTATTATCTACTTCACTTGCTTTGGCATTGTTAACATATGTTTCCCATGCCAATGAAGCTCTTGAATTGAAATTGAATTGAGAGAGAGCTCTCCACTGATAGAGGGTGAGTAGGCGAGATCCTGCAGTTTCTATATGTGTCCTTACTAATGGACATGTCTATAGCTGCCAGCACAGCATATGTAATACTTCTATGCTGTAATATAAAACTCATCATCTAGAGCAGAGATGGGCAACTTTGATTGGGGTAAGGGCCACAAATATCTGAACTCATCATGAGGGGCCATAGTTGCCCCCCCTTGACTGCAGAAATAATTAGTTTTAGTTTTAGTGTTGGGGGGGGGGGGTGATCCGAGGGCCTTCAAAAGTAGCCCATCTCTGATCTAGAGTTAATATAAATAGTTGAGGGAGGAAGTGAAATCAGCAGGAAAGTAATTGTGATTTGTATAAGAATGAGCAGGGACCCTGATAGGAGCTGATAGCTGCTACTGAGAATCAAAGTTGAGAGGAGAGGAGGGAAATATGAGCAGTCCCTGCCCTGCCCAGTGTGGAGGGATGAGCCCTGAGCCAGGGACAGAGCCAGAGCCAGGCTAACAGATCTTTGATCCGTGAGTAAAATCTGTCAGCAGGACTCAGCTCCCCTGCCCACAGCCCCATGGATCACAACCTGCTAGCTAACACTACTGTCTGAACACAGCCCTATGGATCGTTATGTGGCAGCTCACAGCTAACACTACAGTCTGACCACAGCCCTATGGATCGTTATGTGGCAGCTCACAGCTAACACTACAGTCTGAAAACAGCCCTATGGATCGTTATGTGGCAGCTCACAGCTAACACTACAGTCTGAACACAGCCCTATGGATGATAATGTGGCAGCACATAGCTAACACTACAGTCTGACCACAGCCCTATGGATGATAATGTGGCAGCACATAGCTAACCCTACAGTCTGAACACAGCCCTATGGATGATAATGTGGCAGCACATAGCTAACACTACTGTCTGAACACAGCCCTATGGATGATAATGTGGCAGCTCCTAGCCAACCCTACAGTCTGAACACAGCCCTATGGATGATAATGTGGCTGCACATAGCTAACACTACAGTCTGAACACAGCCCTATGGATCGTAATGTGGCAGCACACAGCTAACACTACAGTCTGACCACAGCCCTATGGATGATAATGTGGCAGCTCCTAGCCAACCCTACAGTCTGAAAACAGCCCTATGGATCGTAATGTGGCAGCACACAGCTAACACTACAGTCTGACCACAGCCCTATGGATGATAATGTGGCAGCTCCTAGCCAACCCTACAGTCTGAACACAGCCCTATGGATGATAATGTGGCAGCACATAGCTAACACTACAGTCTGAACACAGCCCTATGGATCGTAATGTGGCAGCACACAGCTAACACTACAGTCTGACCACAGCCCTATGGATGATAATGTGGCAGCTCCTAGCCAACCCTACAGTCTGAAAACAGCCCTATGGATCGTAATGTGGCAGCACACAGCTAACACTACAGTCTGACCACAGCCCTATGGATGATAATGTGGCAGCACATAGCTAACCCTACAGTCTGAACACAGCCCTATGGATGATAATGTGGCAGCACATAGCTAACACTACAGTCTGACCACAGCCCTATGGATGATAATGTGGCAGCACATAGCTAACCCTACAGTCTGAACACAGCCCTATGGATGATAATGTGGCAGCACATAGCTAACCCTACAGTCTGAACACAGCCCTATGGATCGTAATGTGGCAGCACATAGCTAACCCTACAGTCTGAACACAGCCCTATGGATCGTAATGTGGCAGCACACAGCTAACACTACAGTCTGACCACAGCCCTATGGATGATAATGTGGCAGCACATAGCTAACACTACAGTCTGACCACAGCCCTATGGATGATAATGTGGAAGCACATAGCTAACCCTACAGTCTGAACACAGCCCTATGGATCGTAATGTGGCAGCACACAGCTAACACTACAGTCTGACCACAGCCCTATGGATGATAATGTGGCAGCACATAGCTAACCCTACAGTCTGACCACAGCCCTATGGATGATAATGTGGCAGCACATAGCTAACACTACAGTCTGAAAATGGCCCTATGGATCGTAATGTGGCAGCTCCTAGCCAACCCTACAGTCTGAACACAACACAGCCCAGTAGATCACAATGTGACAATTCCTGACAACCTTCCACTCTGCACATGCCCGATAGAGTCGGTTACAATTTGCTCCTCACCCCTCTGCCTTGGCCCTAACCCTTCGATGTTTGCAGATCTGAAGGGTCTGGTTAGGTATAAGCAATGCAGTGGTGGAGCTTCCACCATACAGATCTGCAAACATTGAAGGGTTAAGATCAATGTAGAGGGTTAAGGAGAGAAGTTGATAAACTACCATGAAACTCAGGAGGTACATGCGCTGTATAACTAGATAGGTAAGTAGATGCAACTCCTACTTTGAAAGGAAACACAATGATTCCGCCCATGGAGCGGTGAATGTCTCAGTACTTGTTATCCAGTGCTTGTGTTGTGTGAATCATCCTCTGATGACCATCCTTTCAAACAGCTCCTGCCACGCAGAGCACTCACACCATTTGGGCATTGTTTGGAGAAACCATAGAGATCCTATTCAATTACTAGTATTGTAATTCCTAATTCTATGGGAGAAACCCACTGAAATTCTCCATCTACTATTTCTCCCATTGCAAGTAGGCCTGTCCAAAGCCATTTTAGACTGTAAGCACCTACCGTCCTTTCTGCTTGGCTGTTAGGACCTGGGCATAGTGTTGGTTGAAAGCCAAAGCAGTGTGCTTGTGAGAGAGAGAGGTCCTTGAATAATACTCCACATACAAAGAATACTTGTACATAATACAGCGCCTCTATCACAAACTATTGATGTTACTATTGGGCTAGCAGCATATGAATTGACCTTGCTTTATTTGGCAAACAGCCTCCAATTTGTCCCGTTCTGGATCCTCTACAGTGACAGCTAGTCGCCATGGCACCTGCTTTGGCCTCCTGCCAATTCGTTGTACATCTGGTAGGTGACATCATTGTGTCACACGCTGTCTTAGAGACTCAGTAACAGGGCACTGGGCACAGCAGACTCTGAACATGTCAACAAGACTGAATATGTCACCCACTTCAACAAAGAAGCCTCTCTTCCTATCGCAAATCGAAGGGCAATCAACCTCCCCCTCATCTCCGTTGGAGATGGGAGGCAGTGCAGGGACTTCAATGCAGTGTGTGTAGCGGATATGACAGGGAGTGCAGTGTGTGTGGAGAATATGTCAGGGAGTGCAGTGTGTGTAGCGAATAAGACAGGGAGTGCAGTTTATGTAGCGGATATGGCAGGCAGTGCAGGGAGTGTAGCGGATATGGCAGGGTGGGTAGGGGTTAAGGCAGGGAGTGCAGTGTATGTAGCGGATATGGCAGGCAGTGCAGGGGGTGTAGCGGATATGGCAGGGTGGGTAGGGGTTAAGGCAGGGAGTGCAGTGTGTGTAGGGGATAAGGCAGGGAGTGCAGTGTGTGTAGGGGATAAGGCAGGGAGTGCAGTGTGTGTAGGGGATAAGGCAGGGAGTGCAGTGTGTGTAGGGGATAAGGCAGGGAGTGCAGTGTGTGTAGGGGATAAGGCAGGGAGTGCAGTGTGGGTAGGGGTTAAGGCAGGGAGTGCAGTGTATGTAGCGGATATGGCAGGCAGTGCAGGGAGTGTAGCGGATATGGCAGGGAGTGCAGGGTGGGTAGGGGTTAAGGCAGGGAGTGCAGTGTATGTAGCGGATATGGCAGGCAGTGCAGGGAGTGTAGCGGATATGGCAGGGAGTGCAGGGTGGGTAGGGGTTAAGGCAGGGAGTGCAGTGTATGTAGCGGATATGGCAGGGAGTGCAGAGTGGGTAGGGGTTAAGGCAGGGAGTGCAGTGTGTGTAGCGGATATGGCAGGGAGTGCAGGGTGGGTAGGGGTTAAGGCAGGGAGTGCAGTGTGTGTAGGGGATAAGGCAGGGAGTGCAGTGTGTGTAGGGGATAAGGCAGGGAGTGCAGTGTGTGTAGCGGATATGGCAGGGACTGCAGTGTGTGTAGCGGATACGGCAGGGAGTGCAGTGTGTGTAGCGAATAAGGCAGGGAGTGCAGTGTGTGTAGGGGATAAGGCAGGGAGTGCAGTGTGTGTAGCGGATATGGCAGGGAGTGCAGTGTGTGTAGCGGATATGGCAGGGAGTGCAGTGTATGTAGCGGATATGGCAGGGAGTGCAGTGTATGTAGCGGATATGGCAGGCAGTGCAGGGAGTGTAGCGGATATGGCAGGCAGTGCAGGGAGTGTAGCAGATATGGCAGGGAGTGCAGGGAGTGTAGCGGATATGGCAGGCAGTGAAGGGAGTGTAGTGGATATGGCAGGCAGTGCAGGGAGTGTAGCGGATATGGCATGGAGTGAAGGGAGTGTAGCGGATATGGCAGGCAGTGCAGGGAGTGTAGCGGATATGGCACGGAGTGCAGGGAGTGTAGGGAGTGTAGCGGATATGGCAGGGAGTACAGTACATGTAGTGGATATGACAGGGAGTGCAGGGAGTGTAGTGGATATGGCAGGGAGTGCAGGGTGTGTAGTGGATATGACAGGGAGTGCAGGGAGTGTAGTGGATAAGGCAGGGAGTGCAGGGAGTGCAGTGTATGTAGCGGATATAGCAGGGAGTGCAGGGAGTTTAGTGGATATGGCAGAGAGTGCAGGGTGTGTAGTGGATATGGCAGGGAGTGCAGGGTGTGTAGTGGATATGGCAAGGAGTGCAGGGAGTGTAGAGGATATGGCAGGGAGTACAGTACATGTAGTGGATATGACAGGGAGTGCAGGGAGTATAGTGGATATGGCAAGGAGTGCAGGGTGTGTAGTGGATATGGCAGGGAGTGCAGGGTGTGTAGTGGATATGGCAAGGAGTGCAGGGAGTGTAGAGGATATGGCAGAGTGTGCAGTGTGTGTAGCGGATATGGCAGGGAGTGCAGGGAGTGTAGTGGATATGGCAGTGAGTGCAGGGAGTGTAGCAGATATGGCAGGGAGTGTAGTGGATATGACAGGGAGTGCAGGGTGGTTAGCGGATATGGCAGGGAGTGCAGGGAGTGTAGTGGATATGGCAGGGAGTGCAGGGTGTGTAGTGGATACGACAGGGAGTGCAGGGAGTGTAGCAGATAAGGCAGGGAGTGCAGTGTATGTAGCGGATATGGCAGGGAGTGCAGGGAGTGTAGCGGGTATGGCAGGGAGTTCAGGGAGTGTAGCGGATATGGCAGGGAGTGCATGGAGTGTAGCGGATATGGCATGGAGTGAAGGGAGTGTAGCGGATATGGCAGGGAGTGCAGAGAGTGTAGCGGATATGGCAGGGAGTGTAGCGGATATGGCATGGAGTGAAGGGAGTGTAGCGGATATGGCAGGGTGTGCAGGGAGTGTAGGGAGTGTAGCGGATATGGCAGGGAGTACAGTACATGTAGTGGATATGACAGGGAGTGCAGGGAGTGTAGTGGATATGGCAGGGAGTGCACGGTGTGTAGTGGATATGACAGGGAGTGCAGGGAGTGTAGTGGATAAGGCAAGGAGTGCAGGGAGTGCAGTGTATGTAGCGGATATAGCAGGGAGTGCAGGGAGTTTAGTGGATATGGCAGAGAGTGCAGGGTGTGTAGTGGATATGGCAAGGAGTGCAGGGAGTGTAGAGGATATGGCAGAGTGTGCAGTGTGTGTAGCGGATATGGCAGGGAGTGCAGGGAGTGTAGCGGATATGGCAGTGAGTGCAGGGAGTGTAGCGGATATGGCAGGGAGTGTAGTGGATATGACAGGGAGTGCAGGATGGGTAGCGGATATGGCAGGGAGTGCAGGGAGTGTAGTGGATATGGCAAGGAGTGCAGGGTGTGTAGTGGATATGACAGGGAGTGCAGGGAGTGTAGCAGATAAGGCAGGGAGTGCAGTGTATGTAGCGGATATGGCAGGGAGTGCAGGGAGTGTAGCGGGTATGGCAGGGAGTTCAGGGAGTGTGGCGGATATGGCAGGGAGTGCAGGGAGTGTAGCGGATATGGCATGGAGTGAAGGGAGTGTAGCGGATATGGCAGGGAGTGCAGGGAATGTAGCGGATATGGCAGGGAGTGTAGCGGATATGGCATGGAGTGAAGGGAGTGTAGCGGATATGGCAGGGTGTGCAGGGAGTGTAGCGGATATGGCAGGGAGTGCGGGGAGTGTAGCGGATATGGCAGGGAGTGCAGGGAGTGTAGCGGATATGGCAGGGAGTGCAGGGAGTGTAGCGGATATGGCAGGGAGTGCAGGGAGTGTAGCGGATATGGCAGGGAGTGCAGGGAGTGTAGTGGATATGGCAGGGAGTGTAGCGGATATGGCAGGGAGTGCAGGGAGTGTAGCGGATATGGCAGGGAGTGTAGCGGATATGGCATGGAGTGAAGGGAGTGTAGCGGATATGGCAGGGTGTGCAGGGAGTGTAGCGGATATGGCAGGGAGTGAAGGTAGTGTGGCGGATATGGCAGGGAGTGCAGCGTGTGTAGCGGCGCTGTCAGAGCTCAGGGGCTATGCATGGCTGGAAGATTATGAGTCACCACAGAGCGGAGAGAGAGAGAGGCTGCTTTGTGTGAAAACTATTTCTCCGTCCATTGACAAGCACAGAAATAATTACCCCCTTTCAAATGTGTCTGAATAATTTGCTCAATAACACTCTCAATGTAGACAAGCACTTCCCCCATTGCAGATTTCAATGGAAGGAGAGGAAGAGGATGGTGAGATGGTGGTTTTTGGTTGTGTAGGTAGGGAGAAAGGAAGCAGGGCCTGTGACATCAGAGGACATTCTTTGCAAAGTCTCTTGAGCGGGCCTAAACGGGTGTATGTATGTGAGTGTGTATATATGTGTGTGTTGTGTGTGTGTGTGTGTGTGGGGGGGGGGCTGTGTGTGCGACTCTCCTTGTTCCAGTGTGTAATGTTTTAAGATGACTACCATCATTCCTGCTCCCAAGAACTGTAAGGCGCCATGCCACAATGACTACCACCCTGTAGCACTCTGTAATCTGTAATCATGAAGCTTTGAGAGGCTGGTTATGGCACACATCAACTCCGTCATCCCAGACACCCTAGACCAACTCCAATTTGCATTCCTCCCCAACAGATCCATAGAAGACGCAACCTCTACTGCATTCCACACTGTCCACACCCACCTAAATAAGAGGAATACCAGTGTGAGAATGCTGTTCATTGACTACAGCTCAGCGTTCAACACCATTGTCCCTTCCAAACTCGCCATCAAGCTTAGGACACTAGGACTGAACACCTCCCTCTGTAACTGGGTCCTGGACTTCCTGACGGGCCGACACCAGGTGTTGAGGGTAGGCAACATCACCTACGCCATGCTGACCCTCAACACGGGGGTTCCAAAGGTGCGTGTGCTTAGTCCAGTCCTGTTCTCCCTGTTCACCCACGACTTCAAGTTGTTAGGTGTCTAAATCAGGACTTATAACGGCCCCCCCACACACACACACACACACACACACACACACACACACACACACACACACACACACACACACACACACACACACACACACACACACACACACACACACACACACACACACACACACACACACACACACACAGTCCTGAAGAAGTGCCTCTTCCACTCAGGAGCTTGAAAATATTTGGCATGGGCCCTCAGATCCTCAAAAATGTCTACAGCTGTACCACTGAGAGCATCTTGACTGGCTGCATCACTGCTTGGTATGTCAATAGCACCGCCCTCGATCACATGACGCTACAGAGGGTGGTGCAGACAGACCAGTACAGCACTGGGGTCGATCTCCCAGCCCTCCAGGATCTCTGTATCAGGCGGTGTGAAAGGAAGGTCCGGAAAATCATTAAAGACTCCAACCACCCAAGCCATAGACTGTTCTCCCTGCTTCTGCACGGCAAGCGGTGCATCAAGTCTGACGTCAACAGGCTCCTGAAAAGCTATCCCCAAACCATAAGACTGCCATATAGTTAACTAAATAGCTATATCTCTAAATAGCTAATAGACTATCTGAGTTGACCCTTGTGCAAAAATAATAATTATGTCTCTATGCTCACTCACAGGGCCCTACACACTCACACACGCATCATATGCACAAACATTTATACTTAATCTACACACACGCACACCCACATACAATCATCATAAACGCTGCTGCTACTCTTTTTTTAATCATATATCCTGATGCCAATTCACCTTGCCCCTATACATATCTACCTGTATCACTCCAGTATCCCTGCACATTGTAAATATGGTACTAGATCTGACCATGTATGTAGAATGTTTACTTACTTTATCGTGTTCTTCTTAATTCTTCTTTCCCATTTTTATATCTTGTGTGTTTTTGTTCTACCTGGTTATTTGTAGTGCTACGTTGTTATTGATTACTGCATTGTTGGGTTTAGAGCTGCAAGAAAAGCATTTCACAGGAAAACTTGAAACTTGACTTTGTGTGTCTCGCCCACATTTAAAAAAATACTATAGTACACTATGGTCTAAATACTGTAGTATTACTATATTTATATACTATAGTATTCCCTGTAGTGTTTTTGCACACACTATTGTAGTATACTATAGTATTCACATAGTGTTTTTGTGGACTTTACTGTAGTATTTACTGTAGTGTTTTTGCGGACTTTACTGTAGTATTTACTGTAGTGTTTTTGCGGACTTTACTGTAGTATTCACTGTAGTGTTTTTGTGGACTTTACTGTAGTATTCACTGTAGTGTTTTTGTGGACTTTACTGTAGTATTCACTGTAGAGTTTTTGCGGGCTTTACTGTAGTATTTACTGTAGTGTTTTTGCGGACTTTACTGTAGTATTCACTGTAGTGTTTTTGTGGACTTTACTGTAGTATTCACTGTAGTGTTTTTGTGGACTTTACTGTAGTATTCACTGTAGAGTTTTTGCGGACTTTACTGTAGTATTTACTGTAGTGTTTTTGCAGACTCTACTGTAGTATTCACTGTAGTGTTTTTGCGGACATGACTTTATTTTCCTTTAGTATTTACTGTGATGTTTTTGCAAAGAAGACTATTGTGACGCACTAGACGTAGTGGGTGCGGAGTCAAGCGCAGGAGGCAGAAGGTACAGAATAATGCTTTAATTCCAGTACAGAGAAAATCGTACACGCCAATACCGGGCGCACATAAAAATTGGCCCAAAACCAGGACCCAACAAGTCCAGAGGAAAAAACACTATAATACTATAATATTCTATAATATTTACTGTAATGTTTTTGCAGACGTGACAGTAGTATACTATAATATTCACTGTAGTGTTTTTGCAGACGTGACAGTAGTATACTATAATATTCACTGTAGTGTTTTTGCAGACGTGACAGTAGTATACTATAATATTCACTGTAGTGTTTTTGCAGACGTGACAATAGTATACTATAATATTCACTGTAGTGTTTTTGCAGACGTGACAGTAGTATACTATAATATTCACTGTAGTGTTTTTGCAGACGTGACAGTAGTATACTATAATATTCACTGTAGTGTTTTTGCAGACGTGACAGTAGTATACTATACTATTCACTGTAGTGTTTTTGCAGACGTGACAGTAGTATACTATAATATTCACTGTAGTGTTTTTGCAGACGTGACAGTAGTATACTATAATATTCACTGTAGTGTTTTTGCAGACGTGACAGTAGTATTCTATAATATTTACTGTAATGTTTTTGCAGACGTGACAGTAGTATACTATAATATTCACTGTAGTGTTTTTGCAGACGTGACAGTAGTATACTATAATATTCACTGTAGTGTTTTTGCAGACGTGACAGTAGTATACTATAATATTCACTGTAGTGTTTTTGCAGACGTGACAGTAGTATACTATAATATTCACTGTAGTGTTTTTGCAGACGTGACAGTAGTATACTATAATATTCACTGTAGTGTTTTTGCAGACGTGACAGTAGTATACTATAATATTCACTGTAGTGTTTTTGCAGACGTGACAGTAGTATACTATAATATTCACTGTAGTGTTTTTGCAGACGTGACAGTAGTATACTATAATATTCACTGTAGTGTTTTTGCAGACGTGACAGTAGTATACTATAATATTCACTGTAATGTTTTTGCAGACGTGACAGTAGTATACTATAATATTCACTGTAGTGTTTTTGCAGACGTGACAGTAGTATACTATAATATTCACTGTAGTGTTTTTGCAGACGTGACAGTAGTATACTATAATATTCACTGTAGTGTTTTTGCAGACGTGACAGTAGTATACTATAATATTCACTGTAGTGTTTTTGCAGACGTGACAGTAGTATACTATAATATTCACTGTAGTGTTTTTGCAGACGTGACAGTAGTATACTATAATATTCACTGTAGTGTTTTTGCAGACGTGACAGTAGTATACTATAATATTCACTGTAGTGTTTTTGCAGACGTGACAGTAGTATACTATAATATTCACTGTAGTGTTTTTGCAGACGTGACAGTAGTATACTATAATATTCACTGTAGTGTTTTTGCAGACGTGACAGTAGTATACTATAATACTCACTGTAGTGTTTTTGCAGACGTGACAGTAGTATACTATAATATTCACTGTAGTGTTTTTGCAGACGTGACAGTAGTATACTATAATATTCACTGTAGTGTTTTTGCAGACGTGACAGTAGTATACTATAATATTCACTGTAGTGTTTTTGCAGACGTGACAGTAGTATACTATAATATTCACTGTAGTGTTTTTGCAGACGTGACAGTAGTATACTATAATATTCACTGTAGTGTTTTTGCAGACGTGACAGTAGTATACTATAATATTCACTGTAATGTTTTTGCGGACACGACTGTGGTATGCTAAAGTATTTACTGTAGTGTTTTGCAGACTTTACTGTAGATTTCACTATAGTGATTTGCAGACATGACTAGTATACTGCAGTATTAACTGTAGTATTTTTGAGTACATGACTATAGTATATTGTAGTATTTACTGTAGTGTTTTTGCAGACATGACTGTAGTATATTGTAGTGACACCTGCCGACTAGGGTTAGCTAAAATGGCACAACTACCAGACTACGCCAGTTACTGTTTAATGAGGGAAACACATCAACCAGAACATAAGACGCTACACCAGTTACTGTTTAATGAGGGGAACACATCAACCAGAACATAAGACGCTACACCAGTTACTGTTTAATGAGGGAAACACATCAACCAGAACATAAGACGCTACACCAGTTACTGTTTAATGAGGGAAACACATCAACCAGTACATAAGACACTACACCAGTTACTGTTTAATGAGGGGAACACATCAACCAGAACATAAGACCCACAGGTTGGTGACAGGCCAGCTATTGAGTTGGGTCAACAGTTCTGAGCAACAGACCAGACAACACCTTAGCAAAAATGCAAAAAAAAGTGTATTACAACTGTAACATATAAATGTTAGACAGGCTCTAGGCCCAATAAAAGGAAACAGTACAGCTGCAGATATAAATAACAAGCCACGTTTATTAAAGCTTAGAGGATTATGTTTGCTTGTTTGACACTGATAAACACACATTAAGAGTACACCAACATGACTTAGATCTATTACTTCCACTAGATAGCTTCCAACAGTGCTTTCGGCCTAAAATGCCACACGCTATTGCACCCCCTTTCTGGCCATTCATTTTTAACTGCTGTTATGTTTATGCACAGCTCTAGCCATTTACATGCTCATTGCATTTGTCATTGTGTATGTTCATTGTTGTTACTGCCCATTATCACTTGCACCTTTCTATGCCTCCTTTTAGATAAACCATACTCTATACAAAGCCAAGTCTCATGTCAACAACTGTCAATCATTCCCTATCACGTATCTCCATTACTCTTAAACTGAACTGCATCTCTGCCTCCACCTGGTCTTTAACTGGAGTCCCTCATCTAACCTCAATCAGTTACAATCTCACAACTGAAGAATATTGTGAGACAGGCTAGGAACGAAGGTTTTGATCAATGTTTCCCTGGGCAGTGTGTGTGTGTGTGTGTATGTGTGTGTGTATGTGTGTGTGTGTGTGTGTGTGTGTGTGTGTGTGTGTGTGTGTGTGTGTGTGTGTGTGTGTGTGTGTGTGTGTGTGTGTGTGTGTGTGTGTGTGTGTGTGTGTGTGTGTGTGTGTTATAAGTCCTGATTTAGACACCTAACAACTTGAAGTCGTGGGTGAACAGGGAGAACAGGACTGGACTAAGCACACGCACGCGCGTGCGTGTGCGCGCTGTACGGCGTTGTTGCTGTTGGTTTATTTCTGTGAGCAACCATTTAGTGACCATGCTGTCTTGAGGAAATGTTTGGTGTGTGGTTAATTGTTCTGAATGGTATGTGAGTTTGACCATTGAGTTTAGTCATGTGACAATATTCAAGATGTTCAGTATGTAAAGCCATTGCAATAATGTTCTTTTTGTTTTCTGTTGGTTTGTTTGGAGAGTCTTTGCTGGTTTGAGGTCCAGGCAGTGTATTGGCAGCGCCATCCAATAAGATGACTCTTAAGTTAGTAATTTACATTACTTGGTCAACGGAATCTCTGAAAGCTTTCTGAAATACAACCCCGCTATCTAGTGGCAGTAACAGATCTAAGAAGTAATTCTGTGTACTCTTGTTAATGTGTTATTTGTGTCAAACAAGCCAACCTAATCCTCTAAGCATGTTCTTTATCTGCCTCTGTACTTTAATGGGCCTAGAACCTGTCTGATGTTTAATGTTACAATTGTAGTAAACATTTCATTTTTTTGCTAAGGTGTTCTCAGGTCTGTTGTATCAACAGTTCTGAGCAATGCAACACTAGGTGGCCTGTCACAAACTTGTCTTGTGTTCTGGTTGAGGTGTTCCCCTCAATAAACAGTAATTGGTATAGTACATTTACATTACATTTACATTTAAGTCATTTAGCAGACGCTCTTATCCAGAGCGACTTGTAGTTGTGCCTTTTTTTGCACCTGGTATTAGAGCACCTGGTTTTCCCAGGCTGTCTCCCATCCAGTACTAACCAGGTATTCCCAGGCTGTCTCCCATCCAGTACTAACCAGGTATTCCCAGGCTGTCTCCCATCCAGTACTAACCAGGTATTCCCAGGCTGTCTCCCATCCAGTACTAACCAGGTATTCCCAGGCTGTCTCCCATCCAGTACTAACCAGGTATTCCCAGGCAGTCTCCCATCCATTACTAACCAGGTATTCCCAGGCTGTCTCCCATCCAGTACTAACCAGGTATTCCCAGGCTGTCTCCCATTCAGTACTAACCAGGTATTCCCAGGCTGTCTCCCATCCAGTACTAACCAGGTATTCCCAGGCTGTCTCCCATCCAGTACTAACCAGGTATTCCCAGGCAGTCTCCCATCCCAGTACTAACCAGGTATTCCCAGGCAGTCTCCCATCCCAGTACAAACCAGGTATTCCCAGGCAGTCTACCATCCCAGTACTAACCAGGCATGTTCAGGGTGGTATGGCTACAAGTGTATTTTTCCCCCCTTGAATTAGGTCCCTTGTCTCATCTCTGCAACGCCTCAATGGGCTCGGGAGAGGCGAATGTCAGGTCATGCGTCCTCCGAAACATGACCCGCCTGGCCGCCTACTTATCACAGTGCTCGCTTAACCCGGATGTCACCAGCACCAATGTGCCGGATGACGACCAGAGTCAGCTTGCAGGCGCCCGGCCTTTTTACAAGGAGTCATTAGAGCATGATGAGCCAAGGAAAGCACCCACCATTCAAACCCCCCCCTATCCTGGACGGCGCTGGGTCAATTGTGCGCCATCCTATGGGGCTCCCGATCACAGCCGGTTGTGAAACACTGTGGTGCAGTGCTTTTGACTGCTGCGCCACCCAGTTGTCCCATTTTAGATAACCCTAGTCGGCAGGTGGTACTGCAGTCGTCTGTGTAAATATGACAGTACACTACAGTCATGTCAGCAAAACGCTAGTGAACACTATAGTATACAGTGGTGTAAAGTACGTTTACTTCACTACATTCCTAAAGAAAATAATGTACTTTTTTACTCCATACAGTTAACCCGAAACCCAAAAGTACTCGTTACATTTAGCAGCATCATGGTTTGGGCCTGATTTTCTTCAGCAGGGACAGGGAAGATGGTTAAAATTGATGGGAAGATGGATGGAGCCAAATACAGGACCATTCTGGAAGAAAACCTGATGGAGTCTGCAAAAGACCGGAGACTGAGATGGAGATTTGTCTTCCAACAAGACAATGATCCAAAACATAAAGCAAAATCTACAATGGACTGGTTAAAAAATAAACATATCCAGGTGTTAGAATGGCCAAGTCAAAGTCCAGACCTGAATCCAATCGAGAATCTGTGGAAAGAACTGAAAACTGCTGTTCACAAATGCTCTCCATCCAACCTCACTGAGCTCGAGCTGTTTTGCGAGGAGGAATGGGATAAAATTTCAGTCTCTCGATGTGAAAAACTGATAGAGACATACCCCAAGCGACTTACAGCTGTAATCGCAGCAAAAGGTGGCGCTACAAAGTATTAACTTAAGGGGGCTGAATAATTTTGCACGCCCAATTTTTCAGTTTTTGATTTGTTAAAAAAGTTTGAAATATCCAATAAATGTCGTTCCACTTCATGATTGTGTCCCACTTGTTGTTGATTCTTCACAAAAAAAAATCAGTTTTGTATCTTTATGTTTGAAGCCTGAAATGTGGCAAAAGGTCGCAAAGTTCAAGGGGGACGAATACTTTCGCAAGGCACTGTATAATACTGTACGGTTTCTTGAATTTGTTCTGGATTTGGAGACAGTGAAAAGACCCCTGGTGGCATGTCTGGTGGGTTAAGTGTGTGTGTCAGAGTTGTGTGTAATTTGACAATGCAAACAATTTGGGATTTTCAACACAATGTTTCTTATTAAAAAAAAGTGATGCAGCTAGTCTCTCTTAAACTCTTAGCCAAGAGAGACTGGCATGCATAGTAATTATATCAGCCCTCTGATTACAATGAAGTGCAAGACATGCCGCTTTGTTCTGGGCCAGATGCAGCTTAACTAGGTCTTTCCTTGCAGCACTGGACCACACGACTGGACAATAATCAAGATTAGACAAAACTAGAGCCTGCAGAACTTGCATTTTGGAGTGTGGTGTCAAAAAAGCAGAGCATCTCTTTATTACGGCCAGACCTCTCCCCATTTTTATAACCATTGAATCTGTATGTTTTGACCATGACAGTTTATAATCTAACATCCCTGGTCATCCCTACTGCCTGACCTGTCGGAATCACTAAACACAAATGCTTCATTTGTAAATCATATCTGAGTGTTAGTGTGCCCCTAGCTATCCAAATTTTAATAAACAAGAAAATCGTGCTGTCTGGTTTCGTTAATATAAGGATTTTGAAATTATTTACACTTCTACTTTTGATACTTAAGTACTGTATATTTCAAACCAAATACTTTTAGACTTTTTCTCAAGTAGTATTGTCCTGGGTGACTTTTATTTGAGTCATTTTCTATTCTTTACTTTTACTCAAGTGTGACAATTGGGTACTTTTCCCACCACTGATAGTATACTACAGTCATAGTAAAAATTCTATAGTAAGCACTACACAATCGAGGGGGCACCTCAGAGGAAATCCCCAACATGAGCTCCCCAAAGGCAGCACGTTCAAATCAAAACAGCGTCAACAAAGCTAGCAGCTAGCAGTAAAGCTGGCTAGCAGTCCAATCAATCTAAAAATGCTAAAGTAAGCACTACGGAATCGAGAGATACTACAGTGTGTAGTATAGTATTATATAGTATACTACAAAATATTATAGTAAGCACTACATGATCCAGAGATACTAAAGTGTCACGCTCTGACCTTATATTTTGGTTGGGTCAGTGTCAGGATTTGGCCAGGGTTGTTCCGGTTTTTGGTCACTAGATGCCCCCATTGTGCTTTTTGACCTTTTGTTTTCCCTTGATCCCCATTATTATTTGCACCTGTGTCTCGTTTCCCCTGATTGTATTTAAACCCTTAGTTTTCCTCAGTTATTTGCTCTGTGTTTGTATGTTAGCACCCAGCCCTAGTATTCTGTGTACTCTTGTTGATCCCGGTGGACTCTCTTGTGGAATTCTGTTTTTTTTTGTTCTTGTTTATTTATTTTTGAGTATCTTTTGAGGCTTTTTATGCTATACCTACCACCTTGTGGATTTACCTTTTTGTCTTGGAGGATTACCTTTGTTCTTGTGGAATTCCTTTTGAGGTTGTGGAGTTACATGTTTTCCTGAAGGACTTCACTTTTTTACTTCATTAAATACACTGTCTCAAGTACTGCTGTGTCTGCCTCATCTTCTGGGTTCTGTCGACTATTCGTGGCTCAGTTGGTTAAGTGACTGTTTCTCACTCCGGAGACCCGGGTTCATAACTGGGTCCTGACAGTCAGGATGTGACGAGGGTGGGTATGCTGGTTTTGTATTGTCTAGGGTTTTTTGTATGTCTAGAGGTTTTGGTAAGTCTATAGAATTAGCATTAGCATTTTTAGATTGATTGGACTGCTAGCCAGCTTTACTGCTAGCTGCTAGCTTTGTTGATGCTGTTTTGATTTGAACGGTATATGTATGTCTATGGTGTCCTGAATTGGTTCCCAATCAGAGGCACCCAATCTCTGATTGGGGATCATATTTAGGTTGCCATTTTCCCTTTTGGTTTTGTGGGTTCTTGTCTATGTGTAGTTGCCTGTTAGCGCTCATGTGTATAGCTTCACGTTTCGTTGAGGTTGTCTGTTATTTTGTTAGTTTGTTTCAGTGTTCATTCGTTTAATAAATTAATACAGTGTGTAGTATAGTATATTTCAAAATATTATAGTAAGCACTACACGATCGAGGGATACTACAGTGTGTAGTAAAGAATTCTCCAGTACGCTACACAATTCTATAGTAAGAATTACACGATCGAGGGGGATACTACTGTGTGTAGTGTAGTATTCTCCAGTATACTACAACATTCTAAAGTAAGCACTATATGATCGAGGGATGCTACAGTGTGTAGTATAGTATTCCACAATATACCACAAATTTACTGCAATACTACAGTTTACTACATAATTCTATAGTAAGTACTATATGATATAGTAAACTGTAGTATCTTTTTATGTGGGTCTCTGTGTGTTGTCTATACCGCAGCGGTCCACGCGGAATGTGGTGTCACTAGTACTCCAGTTAGCTAATCATCCCTGCAGTCTCCACTCACAGTGGTGTCATTACCGAGCATTCCGCATGGCTGGCCCACTAATAAACAAACTGTGAAAGACATTAAGGGAGAAATCCACATTTCTGAAATCTCTGTGGAAAATGGCTCTTGGTCATTTTTAAATAAGCTATGGAACAGTGAAGGCTTTCATATTGTCTATGATTGGACACTTTGTGGCCATGATCATTTTCATCCTCTGTTTTGTAAACAAAACAATTTTGACTTTAATATCTTGAGTATCATGAAATGATGTCTACACAACAAAATGTTATCAAGTATGTGGACAATGTCAGCTCTCATTGCAGGCAGCAGGCCTTGTGATTTTCAGCAAATCGTTGCTCGTATTTTCTTATTATCCAACAGATTACATTTTCCCAAAATGGATTGAGTCTATTTACACAGCAATAGGTTCTACTTTTAATTAAATCTTTCTAAAGTGAGTTTCACATGCTGGACAAGCTTCACAGGTCATTGTTCTGCAATAGAATAGAAGTGCAAAGGTTGAAGGAGTCATTGCTAATTCCAAATAATTAGAACTTTCCAACTCTTCTACCCCTGACTTTACAGCTAGCAAAAAGCCTTGCACAAATAATGTCAAAGCTACATAAATCCATAGACAACACTATCATGGCTACGCACACTGGTTTCTCCCTTCTCAAGACGAATCCCAAGTGTCTCAGTAAAGTTGTTGTTCCAGCAGATCAGAGGTGATCATGTTCATCGTCAGATTCAAAGCCCTCTGACTGGGACCAGGATGCATCATCACAGCTGATGGATGTGGACCTCTCACCCCTATCTCCCAGCTAAGGTGGCTGTTTATTGTTGAAGCCCAGCTCCATTTCTCAGCCAGGCACTTAGTTTATGTTTGCTACCAGAGGAGTCTCAACAGAGAAGACGGTGCCACGAGACAGCTGAACCAAAGCCTGGTCTCTCTGGTCTCTGTCTCTCCCTCTCACTCAGCCTGATATGAGGCATGGTGGTGGGATTGTGGTTTGCATCAATATGATCTACCCAGAGAGCTGCATAACTGTGCCTTCCCTGCCTCTGTCTCTTTGCCTCAATCAGAGTGATGTTGGTAGGAATTTGTTTTTTTCCCCTCAGTATACTACCCACAGAAAATTATGCCAGGTTTCAATGTCAGGCTAGCTGGTTTTGTTTATGACTGGTTACACACCACTACAAACACTACAGTTTACAGGCTCACTTTAAGACCTGGCGCCTCCCCCTGCCACTGGTTGGCTTGGTTTTATGCCCTATGATGCACTCCCATCTCCCATCTATTCTGATTCCCTATGTTGTGCCACTGGGGACTAGCTTAAAGGAAAGACTTCCATATCAGCCATGAATTATCCATATCCCCCTGCTCTGCTCATTCTCCTCTGCCCACTTCATTAAGTGGGGTCAGGCTGCTCTCGACCCCTGCCTACAACCAGGTTCTTGGTGTGTGCGCGCGTGCATGCATGCATGCGTGGGAGTGTGTGTGTCAGTGAATGTAAGCAGTAGTGAGGGCTCGGACTGTGTTGCTGTAGCCGACACACCTGCAATGTCGGCCTAATCAGTGATTTGGATACACAGTGACAGGTCATCTGGTTTGTAGGTCAGAGGTTATAGAATTCAGGAACTGATGGGCCTGTGAAGTAAACGAGTAGGAGCTGAAACCTGACCACTAAGTTAATGTGTATGTCTTTATCTACCGGCTAAAGCTATCATGTTTCCTAGCCCATATGCTCTAACCTGGGCTATGGACGAGCCAAACAAAGGCCCTGCTGCCAAGTGGTGTGACTGTGAACATAGACCTAATAGCTCAGCTTGTATAAGTTACATATGAACTTTGTGTGTGAGTGCGTGTGTGTGTTCTCCATGCCAAATGAGCGGAGAGGGGGGAGGGTCCTCATTCAGCTAAATAGCAGGCTGAGTGATGCTGCTGAGTGATTGGCTGACTCAGGGTGTGTGTAGCAGAGTGGAGAGAGAAGGCAGGCAGACCCCGGGGGGGAAAAAAAGAGTGTACGCAATCTCTAATTAAAAAGAGCGATGAGGGCTGACACACCTTGGCCGACTAGTGTTATCAGTCATTAGTGAGAGTGCAGCAGATTATGAGAGGCCCTGACCCTTTGCTACAGTGGATTGCCTCTCTGCCGGTATACCTCTCTCTTTATCCTTCTCACCATTTAATATTACACCCCAGACCTGGGTGGATGCACGGCTGAATGAGAGGACTCAGAAATAATCCCCAATACTAAAATCAACAACACTAGGAATACACAGCGCTACTATCCTGTTTCAATAAATGTGTTACTACTTTCCGGTTGAATTCTACTAGCTGAACCTATGCTACCTCCCTCATAGGTTGCCTTAGTGTCAAATGGATACCTCTGCCGATCTGGTGCAAACCATCTGGTGGTATATTCACCAAACAATGGTCTCATGTGAAACAGCTGAGGGGGGGGTACCTTCATTGGGTGCAGTGGTCCAGAACACTGTGTTCAGTTAGTAACCCCCTATCACCACTGGCCATTGACAGCACCAGGCAACTCTAGCCCCTCCAGCCCCCTCCAGGACCATGTTACCCTCCATTAACAGAGTAGGGGGAGGGGGAGAGGAGAGTGGGTATGGGCAATATGGACTATTGAGTCTGTCATGAATTCTGTATGATTTATGATCATTAATTTACAGCACTTCCAAGTGCATGATGTTTAGCGCCCCGGGTGTAGTTCAGCGGGTGAATGGTTCGCTGGAGAGACCTGACGGAGGCACCGATTTCTCCCCCCTTTAGCTGTCACTACCTCGCCCAGCCCCGAGGCCCCGAGGCCCTCAGACCCCAGGCCCCTCCTCCCTGGTGCAGGCAGAAGCGGGAGGCGGGAGCAGGAGAGGCCATGCCAGTGTGCTGCAACCCCGTCGCCCCTCATGCCCTGTCTGGCTGTGGCAGTTACCCCACATGCAGAGCAGCTCTCTGGAATACCCTTCCCTGCCTGTCAGCTTGCATTTGCCTGTCAGCCTGGATCTGCTGTCTGCTGGTGGAGACAGAGGTGAAGAAATTAAATGCAATTTCACAGGGTTGACGAAGTGTTTTCCTGTTTGTTGTGCTTTTTGTTGTGTTTTACAAATGCCTCGTTACATTTCAATCTCAGAGTCTTTTGAATGGAAAGGAAGCATAGTCCAACTCCTTCACTGTATGTCAATGAACTAGACACATTCTAGGTATTGGATGGTTGTGGGAAAACAGGGCTAAGAATAGGAGCATGAAGATAATGATAGTCTTTGTAGATCAACTGGAACACTGAGCAGAGTCCTAGAGAGCCTTATAAACACCAACAAACCTAGATACGTTCGCAGACTGTTCTCTTTACAATGTTGTCTTAGGTTCAGCATTCAACGTCTAATTTAGACAAACAAGAACCAAGGCCCTTTCCATTTAGGTGTAGATTATAAGTCAGTCGTCTCGTGAATTTCAATGGAATTCTAAATAGAAATGCCATTTTTGTCTCCTTTTACTTCATTTCTGTCCCAGTCTATATGTCTAAATGTCCCTTACATCACACTCAGGTTTGGTACAGCCATAATATCATACCCATGTGCCAATGAAGACAGACAGGCATACACTCCCCTCCGTATTTATTTTTGACAGTGAAGCTACAGTACATATTTATGTTTCTCTCTCTACTCAAGCATTTTGGGATTGAGATCAAATGTTTTAAATGAAGCAACAGTACAGAATGTCACCTTTTATTTGAGGGTATTTTCACGTGTCTGTATTACCATATGAAATTAAAACACTACGTCGCTAGTCCCCCTATTTGAAGGAGTCATACGTATTTGGACAAGTTCTCTTATAGTGTGTTAAATTTGCAACATCTGAAATGTGTCTCAATCATGATATGGTAGCAGTGGGAAGGGCCGAGGAAGCTGCAGTCCGCTTGTGTAATGTCTACACATATCAATGGCTATGGCATAGTTACTGAGGGACAAACAGAGCTGCTAAAAGACATCACGTTTTGTAGTACACGTCACCCTTATATATTTTTTGCTGTAGCTGTTTTCACATGTTGCACTTAAATTTCACATGTGAAACCATATTTTCACATGTTAACACCACCCTTTTGCATGTGAGGATAATACGACACATTCACCTCACGTGAATTGTGGTTTCACATGTTAGAACTTTCACATGAGAGAACTGGTTATGCATTTTCACACGTGAAAAACATTCACATGTGAAAATCACTTTGTTCGTTTCACATGTGAAAACTCCACAATCTCAATTTCACATGTGGAATTGCATTTTCACATGTAATAAAACTCCACATCTACTGTAGGAGGCTGTTGACTTTAACTGGACTGACTGACTGGTCTCTACTGTTGGAGGCTGTTGACTTTAACTGGACTGACTGGTCTCTACTGTAGGAGGCTGTTGACTTTAACTGGACTGACTGACTGGTCTCTACTGTTGGAGGCTGTTGACTTTAACTGGACTGACTGACTGGTCTCTACTGTAGGAGGCTGTTGACTTTAACTGGACTGACTGACTGGTCTCTACTGTAGGAGGCTGTTGACCTTAACTGGACTGACTAACTGGTCTCTACTGTAGGAGGCTGTTGACTTTAACTGGACTGACTGGTCTCTACTGTTGGAGGCTGTTGACTTTAACTGGACTGACTGGTCTCTACTGTAGGAGGCTGTTGACTTTAACTGGACTGACTGACTGGTCTCTACTGTTGGAGGCTGTTGACTTTAACTGGACTGACTGACTGGTCTCTACTGTAGGAGGCTGTTGACTTTAACTGGACTGACTGACTGGTCTCTACTGTTGGAGGCTGTTGACTTTAACTGGACTGACTGACTGGTCTCTACTGTTGGAGGCTGTTGACTTTAACTGGACTGACTGACTGGACTTTAACTGGACTGACTGATTGGTCTCTACTGTAGGTGGCTATTGACTTTAACTGGACTGACTGACTGGACTCTACTGTAGGAGGCTGTTGACTTTAACTGGACTGACTGACTGGACTCTACTGTAGGAGGCTGTTGACTTTAATTGGACTGACTGATTGGTCTCTACTGTTGGAGGCTGTTGACTTTAACTGGACTGACTGATTGGTCTCTACTGTTGGAGGCTGTTGACTTTAACTGGACTGACTGATTGGTCTCTACTGTTGGAGGCTGTTGACTTTAACTGGACTGACTGACTGGTCTCTACTGTTGGAGGCTGTTGACTTTAACTGGACTGACTGATTGGTCTCTACTGTTGGAGGCTGTTGACTTTAACTGGACTGACTGACTCGTCTCTACTGTTGGAGGCTGTTGACTTTAACTGGACTGACTGACTGGTCTCTACTGTTGGAGGCTGTTGACTTTAACTGGACTGTCTGACTGGTCTCTACTGTAGGAGGCTGTTGATTTTAACTGGACTGACTGACTGGTTTCTACTGTTGGAGGCTGTTGACTTTAACTGGACTGACTGATTGGTCTCTACTGTAGGAGGCTGTTGACTTTAACTGGACTGACTGACTGGTCTCTACTGTTGGAGGCTGTTGACTTTAACTGGACTGACTGATTGGTCTCTACTGTAGGAGGCTGTTGACTTTAACTGGACTGACTGACTGGTCTCTACTGTTGGAGGCTGTTGACTTTAACTGGACTGACTGACTGGTCTCTACTGTTGGAGGCTGTTGACTTTAACTGGACTGACTGACTGGTCTCTACTGTTGGAGGCTGTTGACTTTAACTGGACTGACTGACTGGTCTCTACTGTCGTGAGTGAGTTACTTTTGTGCCATTAATATCAAGCAAAACTACTGAAGTCGAGATCCAAATTATTAGTACTGCAAACAAAAATAATAATATTGAAAGCCAAACATTGATTTTGCAAGGATATTTTTAAATGTAAGAGCAAATTAATCGTAAACGGATGCACATAAATTTGTTTTACAAAATATATATATATGATAACTCAATTAAATAAAAAGTCTCACTCTTTCCTGCAATTTTCCCATTATTTGGTTATGATACCCTGGCCTTTGCTTTCGCTGCTTTTTTTTTTAACCTGTTGCAATTTTTGGCACATTGATTCCAGCAACATAGCACCCTGTATCTCACTGCTGGTTTGCCATTGAAGCTAAGCAGGGTAGGTCCCTAGATGGGGTACTAGATGTAGCTGGAAGTAGTTAGAAATTAGAATGTGAAAATGTACATGTGAAACTTCACATATGTCCAAAAACCACATGTCTGACTCATGAGAACATTTCACATATAAAAATGTGCTCACGTGTCCACAGCAGTGGAGGCTGCTGAGGGGAGGACGGCTCAGAATAATGGCCAAAATGGAGTAAGTGGAAAGGAATGGTATGAAACCCTTTACCATTTCACATGTAAGAAAACTCCACATTTACTCAAATGTTTGTAAAACAAAGTAATTATAAACAAACTGTGCATAAACAAAGTGAAACACATGGTTTTCATGTTTTATACCAATCCATTCACCCCATTTTACTCCCTTCCAGACAATATCATGAGCCGTCCTCCCCTCAGCAGCCTCCACTGATTCACACCAATGACTTTATCTATGAATGGACAAAGCCATTGATCATGTGAAACCTTTCATTCCGATGTGAAGACTCAATAGCACATTGGAGCCAAATGAAGTCAGTTTAAGCTCCTTCAGGAAGTGACGTTGCAGGCTAGCGCAGTGCTGCCCCCTCTCATTGAGTAACTCAAGTTGAAGGCCGACCAGCTTACTGCAGGCTGCCATTAGCAATTCAATTATCCTCATAATTTCTTCTGTGTGTGATTTTAAAATAATTGATTCAAGGACATACAAATGGTCTATTAGAAGACATTTTTGGTACTATGATTATCTTCAAAAAGTATTTTTTATTCACACAGAGATTGACCATGAAGATCCTGTTTTCTGCTAACAATGCCTGCAGTACCGCGATAGGCCTTCCATTGTCACAATTAGAGGGAACAGTTGTTCTCCTCTGGTTCACTCGTGTCCGAATGTTATCAGTTTTTTTTTTCGAGGGGGGGGTGAAGGCAGGGTCAATTCAGAACTCAAATTTCCATACAATGTTCCAATGACTGACACAACACTGAGCTTTATACTAAAATGAGCAGCAAGGCTAAAACATAATAAAATAATAATAATATAATAAAACCAGTATGGTTGCAATCACGTAAAATAAGCCTTTTAAAATAAACCTTTTCCAACATAAATGCCACATATTCAATTATTTCTCTGTCTTTGCTAAGGCAAATAGGGTGGGATGTTCTGCACGATGATGGCTTATCTACATTGCTAATCTCTTCTATTTGTCTACTTTAAAAGACGTATTTATTTCCGTTGACATGCAAATCAGGACCTGGGCTCTCCCTTGATCAAATACACACATCTTGCCTATCACCATAAAGGGGGGCTCCTCGTCCCCAGCCCCAGTATTCACACAGGCCACTTGGCCAGCATGGAGGCTGATGGGGCCCGGAGGCCTGCTGGGCGTGAAATCACCCCCTAACACCATTAGAGACATCCCACCAATCAGACACCATAGGCCGGAGACAGACAACAGCCATTTCAACACATGCCATTTTCATCCAATTCAGCCGAGACGATGTGGAGTGCTGCATTGTAGACAAGAACAGAGGGGGGACTGGTCATTTCCTGCTTCTTCAGTTCAGATCAGAGAGAGAGGAGGAACAGAGAGACACATTGAGAGCATCTAATAACAGATGGATTGCAGGGAGAGATATTACTGGAGAGAGAATTCAAGTAAATGGACTCCATTTGGACAAATTTCCTCATCCTTCTTAAATTACCACTGAGGATTCTGCTGCAGTAACCATAGAGCCTCTTGGTCATCTGACAGGAATCCTGGTTTTGGTCCGGGGCTGGGCGGTCACTCACAAGCCAGCGTTGGAGGCCTAAACTGCAGCTGCACCACTGACTGCCCCAGAGGACACATCAGTCCTGCCACAGTAAATGCTGCATTAACAGAGCCAATAAAACCACTGTCTTTTAGATAAAACCCATCACTCAAGCCAGATCAGTGGACGGTCACTCCCTGTGTTTGTGTTTAGGCCTCTCCAGAGACCAACAGTCATTCTCCTCCTCCTAGCTGGAAGAAATACCATTTGGGCACCAACAATAGAGAAAGAAAAGAGATGAGAGAGAATGAGAGGGAGAGAAAGGAGAGGCAACGAGAGGGAGAAACAAGAGACAGACGGGTGGGGAGAGAAGAGAGGAGGAGTGCAATACAGAGTAAAAAGTGAACAGAGAAGAGTATTTGGAGTAAAGTAGACATGGACATTCCAGTAGTGGGCACACAGCCATTGCTTGCAGTAGTGAGGGTGCAGACCAGGGGGGCGGAGACTTATGAAGAGTTTCTACCACCTTTGCTCAGAGGCACACTGCCATGGAGGAAGGGGTAGCTTACATCCACTAATAACCTTCTCATCAGCCAACCAGGATTTGGGGAGTGTGGCTAGTTGGAGGTGGGGGGCAAAGGGAGGAAGTCCTCCAAGATGAGAGGCGCCCTTGAGAGGAGCTATCTGTTATAAAAAATCACCCCCATGTCTTGTGCCTTTATGGAGCAGTGTCTGGCCAATACACAAACACCTAATTAAATTGACACCTCAGCCTTAATCATCACACTGTCAGCCCAACAAATGCTTAGTTTGGGGCCAGGGCACACCCAGATACACTCAAGACACAGTTCAAATAAACATGGATTATTTGAATAGTAGACAGCAAACAAGTGCTGTTCCTTCCCAGTGACAAAAAAGGTATTTTATGGCAACACTAGCCCATTCCACAGCTACCTTCCCTTCTCGTCGAGGCATTGTGAAACAAAAGGTTGCGTGGGTAATTCCCTATTCACACCGGGTGAGTAGTGTTGTGTTGTGCTGCTCAGTGTCCATTTAACTCTGAGTCACATGGTTGTATTAATGGATGTCTGGGCCTGCTGACAGCTCCGGGCCTGTGGAGGGGGTTGGAGGCCTTTGTGATCAAAATCAGGCCCTACAGGTAGTGCTGGCTCCTCTATCAACACACCCATTGTTCACTGTACGCCAACCGCCGGTGTGCAATGCCACAACCTGCCCACAAACGGCTGGCGTCACCAGGTTGAGGGCCTGAGGCCGAGGGGCTGTCGGGAAGGGATACGTACGGCCTCCACCGTCCTCCACCCCAACGTCCCAGGGGAATTTTCTGATGTTTCTTTCCATATATCTCTCCAAGCCTAGATCCAAGCTACGCCCTTGCAGCTATACACTGAGACAGGTAGACTGACAGGAACTTCCGCTGACACCACCCGAGCCACATAAAGTGCATTCTTAGACCGAGAGTCAGAGAGAAGAGAGTGAACAACACCCCCGTCTATGTTGTGGAGACCAAGTCTAAACTGAACCTGTCAAGAGGAAGATGAAACCAGTATATGAATGCAGGAGAACTCTCCCTCTCTTGCACGTATTAAATAATAGGAAATGGTGGTCAGAAAAAAGGAATGGAAGAATAAAAAGGGGGTTGAATCAGACTCTTGCATCACTACAGATGTCATGTTTTGTCGATTCATCTGTAGAATACAAGACAATGGTTTGGTTAGTGCATTACACACTACCCAGATCATTAAAACACATTCACCTGCCTGAGAGATCACTTATATCTCAAATACTGATAGAATATTCATTGTTTGCCATTGAACCATCAAACAACCCTAAGCCTATATCTGTGCAAGTCAATATAGCAGGAGAATGACAAAGAGAGCAGTCGTGGCCTTTATCTTGTGACAGACGAACGAGGGCCTATCGGCTTGGTAGAAGAGAAGCCCTGCCATTATGTAATTGTAATTCCCTCTGAGATATTCTTTGATAGGCTTTTCCCAGTCCCTTGTCCCCTATCAATCTTTTTACAATTACCTGTCTTATCTCCCTTAAATCTATAATAGTTGCCTTGGTAACAGGTTGCATCCACCATTGGTTTTGATCCATTGTTTGATGTAATTATGCACCAAAAGGGGGACAGAGAAGTTGACAAAGATAGCAGGGATGTAGTGGAGGACAATAAGAAGCAGGGGGGTGCCAAGTCCTTTTTTACATTAACACACATTTGTTGCATTTATTTTCCGTTGTCATACAACAGTGAAAGTATCCCGTTGAAAAAAACAAGATGAAAGGAATTGGGAGACACACACACACACACAGACAGACATGGCTGGTGTCCTCTGTTGTGGGCTGTCATCCTGTCATATTCACCCTATATGCACTCGACTGGACTGTAGCACGCATGCTGGGAGTCCTGTCATTACTTACTCTCATACCTGCTGTTTGCTCTGTCTCAGAGCACACCGACAAACAAACAAACACTGTGTTTACCCAAAACAACATCCCGCATCACTGTCACCTCAATTAGCATTGCAGTGGAAAGAGCTGTCACCGTTTTCCCCAAATGCCACAGAATGTCTGATCTTCCTCGTGAACTATCACGATCCAGCCAGGTAAGCCTGTGCTAAAACATTATCTTCCCTATATAATGGTGGCCAATGGCCCGTATGCACTATCTGTGGTGTTTGCCCTTGTGAAACATGTGAGGAGCAACACCAGTGCGTCAGTCAACGAGCTGGTGAGAGTGGCAGCAGGCTGGGCAGACTGCTGGGGGCCACCCATGATGGGAAAAGCTTTCTGATTCCCTTTTCACACCCTTCACACAGCTCTCAGCTGGACTCCAGAACTGGCAGTCTTTAAGATAGAACGAGGCTTTATAGATCCCTGTGAGCTCTGAAGGACAATGAGGCCAGGCAATCTCATCTCCACTGACTGACAAAACAGCTCCTTGGCTGGGAGCCTCAAAGAGACACGACCTCCTCAAATAGAAAAGAGGAGAGAGAGAGAAGGGATGACAACAGAAGCCTCCAGGAGTGTCCCTCACTCTCTCTGCGGGGGAACAAGGTGCCGGGGCCTCAACACACAACTGCAGCTTCTGCCCTTTATGTGTGTACATGTGTGCGTGCGCACATTTAAAAAAAGCCTGTATTTAAATGTCCTTCTCTTTCACATTGTCAGCTATAGAAATGCTTTCAGAAACTTTATTAGATTTCATCACAACCAGTCAGGGGGGTAGCATGCAGGGAGGAGAGCAGTTGCTTTTACCTGGCGACAGACATTGAGTTGCTGGCTAAAAGAGTCCTAAAGACAATATCTTCTTCAAAATAAAATAATTGTCCCTCCCTTTTCACAGAGAGGCCTGACTGATCTCTCGCAACCCTGTGATAAGTTTTATATTTTTACATTATTCAAGGTCTGGAAAAAGAGGGAACTGAAAAGGACCCAAGGACATCTACACTGTGCTTTTCATCACTGACACTGATGAATAATAACATTACGACTTTCACAGTTTTACGTAAAAACATTTTCGTAAAGGCAGGCTGAACAAGAAAATGGTTGAAAATAGTATTAGAGTGACTTCAAATATGTGTGAACCAAAATAGGTGAGTTATTTTTCACGTAGACAGAATGACAAAATGGGTGGTTGATCGATAATAACCGAACTGTAAATTCATGATTCCCTGTTCCCTATTCTCCTAGCCATCCTGGGATAGTCCTGACTAGCATGAAGATTGTAAAGAAAAAAGTATATAATTATGCCAAGCTAAAAGAGAAACAAACTGTCATGTTTGTCATTCATTGTCATGTCTTGTCCCTGTGCTCCCCATGCTATTCGTTTCCCTCTGCTGGTCTTGTTTGGTTCTATCCTTCTCTCTCCCCCTCCCTCTCTCACTCTCTCGCTCTCTCTTCTCTCTGTCGTTCCGTTCCTGCTCCCAGCTGTTCCTATTCCCCTAATCACCATTTAGTCTTTCCACACCTGTTCCCGATCCTTTCCCCTGATTAGACTCCCTATTTATTCCTTTGTGATCCGTTCCTGTTCCGTCGGTTCCTTGTTTTGTATTCCATGCTGTTATTGCGTTTCGCCCTGTCCTGTCGTGTTTTTTGCCGTGATTGTGTATCACCCTGTCCTGTCGTGTTTTGTGCCTTCTTCAGACGCTGCGTGTGAGCAGGTGGGGCGACCTGCAGTCTGTGGCCGCTTCTCCAGTTGTTTTCCCCTCTACTATCTAGAGGATTTCAGTTATTCGGTTTTGAGCATTAATAAACTCTGTTTCTGTTAAGTCGCGTTTGGGTCCTCCTTCACCTGCATAACAGAAGGAACCGACCAAAGAATGGACCCAGCGACTTCTGACGCTCGTTACACTGCCGTCGAGATCCAAGGAGCCATGCTCGGCAGACACGAGCAGGAATTGTCCGCTGCTCGCCAGGCCGTGGAAAACCTGGCTGCTCAGGTTTCCGACCTCTCTGGACAGTTCCAGAGTCTACGTCTCGTGCCACCTGTTACTTCCTGGCCTGCCGAGCCTCCAGAACCTAGGGTTAATAACCCACCTTGCTACTCCGGGCAGCCCACTGAGTGCCGCTCCTTTCTCACGCAGTGTGAGATTGTGTTCTCTCTCCAACCCCACACATACTCTAGAGAGAGAGCTCGGGTTGCTTTCGTCATTTCACTCCTTACTGGCCGGGCTCGAGAATGGGGCACAGCTATCTGGGAGGCAAGGGCTGATTGCTCTAACAGTTTCCAGAACTTTAAAGAGGAGATGATTCGGGTTTTTGACCGTTCAGTTTTTGGTAAGGAGGCTTCTAGGGCCCTGGCTTCCTTATGCCAAGGTGAACGGTCCATAACGGATTATTCCATTGAGTTTCGCACTCTTGCTGCCTCTAGTGAGTGGAACGAGCCGGCGCTGCTCGCTCGTTTTCTGGAGGGACTCCACGCAGTGGTTAAGGATGAGATTCTCTCCCGGGAGGTTCCTTCAGATGTGGACTCCTTGATTGCTCTCGCCATCCGCATAGAACGACGGGTAGATCTTCGTCACCGGGCTCGTGGAAGAGAGCTCGCATCAACGGTGTTTCCCTGCTCCGCATCGCAACCATCTCCCTCTGGCTTTGAGACTGAGCCCATGCAGCTGGGAGGGATTCGCATCTCGAATAAGGAGAGGGAACAGAGGATCACCAACCGCCTGTGCCTCTATTGCGGAGTTGCTGGACATTTTGTTATTTCATGTCCAGTAAGAGGCCAGAGCCCATCAGTAAGCGGAGGGCTACTGGTGAGCGCTACTACTCAGGTCCCTTCATCTAGATCTTGTACTACTATGTCGGTCCATCTACGCTGGACCGGTTCGGTGCTACATGCAGTGCTTTGATTGACTCTGGGGCTGAGGGTTGTTTCATGGACGAAGCATGGGCTCGGAAACATAACATTCCTTTCAGACCGTTAGACAGGCCTACGCCCATGTTTGCCTTAGATGGTAGTCATCTTCCCAGTATCAAATTTGAGACACTACCTTTAACTCTCACAGTATCTGGTAACCACAGTGAGACTATGTCTTTTTTGATTTTCCGTTCACCGTTTACACCTGTTGTTTTGGGTCACCCCTGGCTTGTATGTCATAATCCTTCTATTAATTGGTCTAGTAATTCTATCCTATCCTGGAACGTTTCTTGTCATGTGAAGTGTTTAATGTCTGCCATCCCTCCCATTTCTTCTGTCCCTACTTCTCAGGAGGAACCTGGCGATTTGACAGGAGTGCCGGAGGAATATCATGATCTGCGCACGGTCTTCAGTCGGTCCCGAGCCAACTCCCTTCCTCCTCACCGGTCGTATGATTGTAGTATTGATCTCCTTCCGGGGACCACTCCTCCTCGAGGTAGACTATACTCTCTGTCGGCTCCCGAACGTAAGGCTCTCGAGGATTCGGTACCATAGTGCCTTCTTCCTCTCCGGCCGGGCGGGGTTCTTTTTGTTAAGAAGAAGGACGGTACTCTGCGCCCCTGCGTGGATTATCGAGGGCTGAATGACATAACGGTTAAGAATCGTTATCCGCTTCCCTTATGTCATCAGCCTTCGAGATTCTGCAGGGAGCCAGGTGCTTTACTAAGTTGGACCTTCGTAACGCTTACCATCTCGTGCGCATCAGAGAGGGGGACGAGTGGAAAACGGCGTTTAAACTCCGTTAGGGCATTTTGAGTACCGGGTTCTGCCGTTCGGTCTCGCCAATGCGCCAGCTGTTTTTCAGGCATTAGTTAATGATGTTCTGAGAGACATGCTGAACATTTTTGTTTTTGTCTATCTTGACGATATCCTGATTTTTTCTCCGTCACTCGAGATTCATGTTCAGCACGTTCGACGTGTTCTACAGCGCCTTTAGAGAATTGTCTCTACGTAAAGGCTGAGAAGTGCTCTTTTCATGTCTCCTCCGTTACTTTTCTCGGTTCCGTTATTTCCGCTGAAGGCATTCAGATGGATTCCGCTAAGGTCCAAGCTGTCAGTGATTGGCCCGTTCCAAGGTCACGTGTCGAGTTGCAGCGCTTCTTAGGTTTCGCTAATTTCTATCGGCGTTTCATTCGTAATTTCGGTCAAGTTGCTGCCCCTCTCACAGCTCTTACTTCTGTCAAGACGTGTTTTAAGTGGTCCGGTTCCGCCCAGGGAGCTTTTGATCTTCTAAAAGAACGTTTTACGTCCGCTCCTATCCTCGTTACTCCTGACGTCACTAGACAATTCATTGTCGAGGTTGACGCTTCAGAGGTAGGCGTGGGAGCCATTCTATCCCAGCGCTCCCAGTCTGACGATAAGGTTCATCCTTGCGCTTATTTTTCTCATCGCCTGTCGCCATCTGAGCGCAACTATGATGTGGGTAACCGTGAACTGCTCGCCATCCGCTTAGCCCTAGGCGAATGGCGACAGTGGTTGGAGGGGGCGACCGTTCCTTTTGTCGTTTGGACAGACCATAAGAACCTTGAGTACATCCGTTCTGCCAAACGACTTAATGCCCGTCAAGCTCGTTGGGCGTTGTTTTTCGCTCGTTTCGAGTTTGTGATTTCTTACCGTCCGGGTAGCAAGAACACCAAGCCTGATGCCTTATCCCGTCTGTTTAGTTCTTCTGTGGCTTCTACTGATCCCGAGGGGATTCTTCCTTATGGGCGTGTTGTCGGGTTAACAGTCTGGGGAATTGAAAGACAGGTTAAGCAAGCACTCACGCACACTGCGTCGCCGCGCGCTTGTCCTAGTAACCTCCTTTTCGTTCCTGTTTCCACTCGTCTGGCTGTTCTTCAGTGGGCTCACTCTGCCAAGTTAGCGGGTCATCCCGGTGTTCGAGGCACTCTTGCGTCTATTCGCCAGCGCTTTTGGTGGCCGACTCAGGAGCGTGACACGCGCCGTTTCGTGGCTGCCTGTTCGGACTGCGCGCAGACTAAGTCGGGTAACTCTCCTCCTGCCGGTCGTCTCAGACCGCTCCCCATTCCTTCTCGACCATGGTCTCACATTGCCTTAGACTTCATTACCGGTCTGCCTTTGTCTGCGGGGAAGACTGTGATTCTGACGGTTGTCGATAGGTTCTCTAAGGCGGCACATTTCATTCCCTCGCTAAACTTCCTTCCGCTAAGGAGACGGCACAAATCATTATTGAGAATGTATTCAGAATTCATGGCCTCCCGTTAGACGCCGTTTCAGACAGAGGTCCGCAATTCACGTCACAGTTTTGGAGGGAGTTCTGTCGTTTGATTGGTGCGTCCGTCAGTCTCTCTTCCGGGTTTCATCCCCAGTCTAACGGTCAAGCAGAGAGGGCCAATCAGACGATTGGTCGCATACTACGCAGCCTTTCTTTCAGGAACCCTGCGTCTTGGGCAGAACAGCTCCCCTGGGCAGAATACGCTCACATTCGCTTCCTTCGTCTGCTACCGGGTTATCTCCGTTTCAGAGTAGTCTGGGTTACCAGCCTCCTCTGTTCTCATCCCAGCTTGCCGAGTCCAGCGTTCCCTCCGCTCAAGCGTTTGTCCAACGTTGTGAGCGCACCTGGAGGAGGGTGAGGTCTGCACTTTGCCGTTACAGGGCACAGACGGTGAGAGCCGCCAATAAACGCAGGATTAAGAGTCCAAGGTATTGTTGCGGCCAGAGAGTGTGGCTTTCCACTCGCAACCTTCCTCTTACGACAGCTTTCGTAAGTTGACTCCGCGGTTCATTGGTCCGTTCCGTGTCTCCCAGGTCGTCAATCCTGTCGCTGTGCGACTGCTTCTTCCGCGACATCTTCGTCGCGTCCATCCTGTCTTCCATGTCTCCTGTGTTAAGCCCTTTCTTCGCACCCCCGTTCGTCTTCCCTCCCCCCTCCCGTCCTTGTCGAGAGCGCACCTATTTACAAGGTACATAAAATTATGGACATGCGTTCTCGGGGACGGGGTCACCAATACCTAGTGGATTGGGAGGGTTACGGTCCTGAGGAGAGGAGTTGGGTTCCGTCTCGGGACGTGCTGGACCGTTCGCTCATCGATGATTTCCTCCGTTGCCGCCAGGATTCCTCCTCGAGTGCGCCAGGAGGCGCCGGTGAGTGGGGGGTACTGTCATGTTTGTCATTCATTGTCATGTCTTGTCCCTGTGCTCCCCATGCTATTCGTTTCCCTCTGCTGGTCTTGTTTGGTTCTATCCTTCTCTCTCCCCTCCCTCTCTCACTCTCTCGCTCTCTCTTCTCTCTGTCGTTCCGTTCCTGCTCCCAGCTGTTCCTATTCCCCTAATCACCATTTAGTCTTTCCACACCTGTTCCCGATCCTTTCCCCTGATTAGACTCCCTATTTATTCCTTTGTGATCCGTTCCTGTTCCGTCGGTTCCTTGTTTTGTATTCCATGCTGTTATTGCGTTTCGCCCTGTCCTGTCGTGTTTTTTGCCGTGATTGTGTATCACCCTGTCCTGTCGTGTTTTGTGCCTTCTTCAGACGCTGCGTGTGAGCAGGTGTCTCAGTTGACTACGGCCTGCGCCTACCCGAAGCGACCTGCAGTCTGTGGCCGCTTCTCCAGTTGTTTTCCCCTCTACTATCTAGAGGATTTCAGTTATTCGGTTTTGAGCATTAATAAACTCTGTTTCTGTTAAGTCGCGTTTGGGTCCTCCTTCACCTGCATAACACAAACCAGAAAGGTGAATCTCCCAAATGCACACAGCCTCAGTCTGTGTGTAAAGTTTGTGAATCCCCCTAGTATTAATTATTCATAACAATGTTAATTGGAGCAAATACCATTCAGTCACTCAGTCTGGGTGTAATCGAGCATCGACAACGTTTGTCACTGTCTCTAAATGAGGACTGCATGATTGATCAGAGACACTAGCTGATTTAAGCTTTGTTACTGAAGAAAATGTGCTTACTTATTCAGGACATGCTTATTATATACATGTTTATTCGGACCAGGGATTTGTTCTATGTCATTTCAGCAAGCCTCTCTGTATTTAGAAACATGCATTATTGGCATTCCTTAAATTATTTTGTTGAATTTGAATTTTATCTCTGATAAATTAAGCTAATTGATTACACCCAAATTGGGCATTTTAATTTATAGGGTTCAGATAATATTCAATAAATATAGTACCCAACATTCAATTTGAACCCAAATTGAATGTACAAGTTCTTTGCTTGACAAGTAGTATGAAGCTGTGGCTTGAAGTATTGCTTTTCCATATTATGTAATGTATTCCATGTGGATCTAGTACTGTTTTTTTCCCTCCCTATTCCGAGAAATTAGTAATTGAGGTTTCTTACAATATTTGCCATAAAGTAGTGTGAAAGTACCAGGTTTTGACCACTAGATGCCACTGTTCCTGCTATACTGCCACACTATTTTATCAATGTTGCCGGTCTCTTATGCTTATCAAATAGATCACAACATTTTATTTGCAACTTTGGATAGAAAAACCAATATATTTGGCTCATGACGAAAATAAATTGTGTGATCATCCTCACAATTCAAGCAAGTCCTCCATGAAAGCAAATCATTTTGTCCTTCTTTAACACTTAGTCTGTGTCCAAGAAATGGCCCCTTTGTGTGTGGTTTATTCCCTTGAGAAAGGTCTGGAGTACGGTTAGACCATTCCTGCTGAACAAGCAAACCATTAGGCCACAGCAGTTCTAATGGTTTCAATGTTATGGTCTCTAATGGTCTTCATGGTAAAGGGTTTAGTGTCACTATTCACAATACATATAGAGCTGTTTCCTGATCATTTTATTGAAAAACACAAGACTGCCATGCCATTAATTATTTTATTAGGGTTGTCACGACATTTTCATCCGTAGCCCATTTCTCCATTCAACTTTTGGGCTTGTAGGAAAAGTCTTCATTTGAGAATTGCATTGGGATAGCACTCTCAGAGAGCGGCCACTTGTTGGTCTATTCAATGATAGTTGGGTTGACGCATTAGGTTGCTGTTAGGACAAAATTAATTGCTGTCGTGGAGAACTGGCTTGAGTTGTGACGATGACCACACAATGAATTTTCATAATGAGGCAAATCTATTGGTTTTCTATCCAAAGTTGCAAAGGAAATGTTTGATCTATTTAAACAGAAGAGACCAGCAAAATAAATAAAACAGCGTGACAGTATAGCAGGAACACAGGCAACTAGTGGTCAAAACCTGGTACTTCAACACTACTTCATAGTAAATAATGCAAGTGACTTCAATGACTAATTTTTCAGAACAGTGGGGGGAAAAACACCAGCATCACAGGCAATACATTACATAGTATGAAGAAGCAATATTCCAAGTCAGAGCTTCATACTACTTGTCAAACATAGAGAACTAATACTGTATAATGGTTGTTGGGATGGGATTGGCATTGGGTGTAGGGTCCAGGTGTTTTTAAAACTATTATGGAAGGGATTCCTCATGTTTGACTCATTGGTAGGAATACGTTTGGTCCAAATTGGATGTTGGGTAGAATATGTATTTAATATGATCTGAATTCTATAAATATAAATGGCCACTTTGGGTACTATCAGTTAGCTTAATTTCTCAGAGATCAAATTATATTTCAACAAAATAATATTTTAGGAATACTAATCATATCTTTTCCTAAATACATAAACGATTTCAGTGTGTCGAAATCCTCTTTCTTGTGCTTTTTGAAGTGGAACGACCCCAGGTTTTTCAATTTTCAAAGAAAATAGTGCTAAAAAGGATTCAAGTGCTAAAATTGTCATGCTGGTGAAAGAGGACCCAAAAGCGACTTGGCGAAAACAGAGTCTTTAATCCAGTAAAGTGAATACAAACAAAAAAACACAACTTTCACTCGAAATGATGAGGACAAACTGGAGACTCGATCTTGAACAGCAGGTGAACAGCAGGTTGCCTCGGGAAGGCACTCGAACCAGACAGACTCAGACACCTGCTCACCACGCAGCATCTGAGGAAAACACGACACGACAGTGCGATACACAATCACAGCACGGTGAATTCTAAACAAGGAACCGACAGGACAGGAACGGAACACAAAGGAAGAAATAGGGACTCTAATCAGGGGAAAGGATCGGGAACAGGTGTGGGAAGACTAAATGATTGATTAGGGGAATAGGAACAGCTGGGAGCAGGAACGGAACGATAGAGAGAAGAGAGAGCGAGAGAGTGAGAGAGGGAGGGGGAGAGAGAGGGATAGAAAGAGGGAAAGAACCTAATAAGACCAGCAGAGGGAAACGAATAGAATGGGGAGCACAGGGACAAGACATGATAATAAATGACAAACATGACAGTACCCCCCACTCACCGAGCGCCTCCTGGCGCACTCGAGGAGGAATCCTGGCGGCAACGGAGGAAATCATCAATGAGTGAACGGTCCAGCACGTCCCGAGACGGAACCCAACTCCTCTCCTCAGGACCGTAACCCTCCCAATCCACTAAGTATTGGTGACCCCGTCCCCGAGAACGCATGTCCATGATCTTATGTACCTTGTAAATAGGTGCGCTCTCGACAAGGACGGGAGGGGGGAGGGAAGACGAACGGGGGTGCGAAGAAAGGGCTTAACACAGGAGACATGGAAGACAGGATGGACGCGACGAAGATGTCGCGGAAGAAGCAGTCGCACAGCGACAGGATTGACGACCTGGGAAACACGGAACGGACCAATGAACCGCGGAGTCAACTTACGAGAAGCTGTCGTAAGAGGAAGGTTGCGAGTGGAAAGCCACACTCTCTGGCCGCAACAATACCTTGGACTCTTAATCCTGCGTTTATTGGCGGCTCTCACAGTCTGTGCCCTGTAACGGCAAAGTGCAGACCTCACCCTCCTCCAGGTGCGCTCACAACGTTGGACAAACGCTTGAGCGGAGGGAACGCTGGACTCGGCAAGCTGGGATGAGAACAGAGGAGGCTGGTAACCCAGACTACTCTGAAACGGAGATAACCCGGTAGCAGACGAAGGAAGCGAATTGTGAGCGTATTCTGCCCAGGGGAGCTGTTCTGCCCAAGACGCAGGGTTTCTGAAAGAAAGGCTGCGTAGTATGCGACCAATCGTCTGATTGGCCCTCTCTGCTTGACCGTTAGACTGGGGATGAAACCCGGAAGAGAGACTGACGGACGCACCAATCAAACGACAGAACTCCCTCCAAAACTGTGACGTGAATTGCGGGCCTCTGTCTGAAACGGCGTCTAACGGGAGGCCATGAATTCTGAATACATTCTCGATAATGATTTGTGCCGTCTCCTTAGCGGAAGGAAGTTTAGCGAGGGGAATGAAATGTGCCGCCTTAGAGAACCTATCGACAACCGTAAGAATCACAGTCTTCCCCGCAGACAAAGGCAGACCGGTAATGAAGTCTAGGGCGATGTGAGACCATGGTCGAGAAGGAATGGGGAGCGGTCTGAGACGACCGGCAGGAGGAGAGTTACCCGACTTAGTCTGCGCGCAGTCCGAACAAGCAGCCACGAAACGGCGCGTGTCACGCTCCTGAGTCGGCCACCAAAAGCGCTGGCGAATAGACGCAAGAGTGCCTCGAACACCGGGATGACCAGCTAACTTGGCAGAGTGAGCCCACTGAAGAACAGCCAGACGAGTGGAAACAGGAACGAAAAGGAGGTTACTAGGACAAGCGCGCGGCGACGCAGTGTGCGTGAGTGCTTGCTTAACCTGTCTCTCAATTCCCCAGACTGTTAACCCGACAACACGCCCATAAGGAAGAATCCCCTCGGGATCAGTAGAAGCCACAGAAGAACTAAACAGACGGGATAAGGCATCAGGCTTGGTGTTCTTGCTACCCGGACGGTAAGAAATCACAAACTCGAAACGAGCGAAAAACAACGCCCAACGAGCTTGACGGGCATTAAGTCGTTTGGCAGAACGGATGTACTCAAGGTTCTTATGGTCTGTCCAAACGACAAAAGGAACGGTCGCCCCCTCCAACCACTGTCGCCATTCGCCTAGAGCTAAGCGGATGGCGAGCAGTTCACGGTTACCCACATCATAGTTGCGCTCAGATGGCGACAGGCGATGAGAAAAATAAGCGCAAGGATGAACCTTATCGTCAGACTGGAAGCGCTGGGATAGAATGGCTCCCACGCCTACCTCTGAAGCGTCAACCTCGACAATGAATTGTCTAGTGACGTCAGGAGTAACGAGGATAGGAGCGGACGTAAAACGTTCTTTTAGAAGATCAAAAGCTCCCTGGGCGGAACCGGACCACTTAAAACACGTCTTGACAGAAGTAAGAGCTGTGAGAGGGGCAGCAACTTGACCGAAATTACGAATGAAACGCCGATAGAAATTAGCGAAACCTAAAAAGCGCTGCAACTCGACACGTGACCTTGGAACGGGCCAATCACTGACAGCTTGGACCTTAGCGGAATCCATCTGAATGCCTTCAGCGGAAATAACGGAACCGAGAAAAGTAACGGAGGAGACATGAAAAGAGCACTTCTCAGCCTTTACGTAGAGACAATTCTCTAAAAGGCGCTGTAGAACACGTCGAACGTGCTGAACATGAATCTCGAGTGACGGAGAAAAATCAGGATATCGTCAAGATAGACAAAAACAAAGATGTTCAGCATGTCTCTCAGAACATCATTAACTAATGCCTGAAAAACAGCTGGCGCATTGGCGAGACCGAACGGCAGAACCCGGTACTCAAAATGCCCTAACGGAGTGTTAAACGCCGTTTTCCACTCGTCCCCCTCTCTGATGCGCACGAGATGGTAAGCGTTACGAAGGTCCAACTTAGTAAAGCACCTGGCTCCCTGCAGAATCTCGAAGGCTGATGACATAAGGGGAAGCGGATAACGATTCTTAACCGTTATGTCATTCAGCCCTCGATAATCCACGCAGGGGCGCAGAGTACCGTCCTTCTTCTTAACAAAAAGAACCCCGCCCCGGCCGGAGAGGAAGAAGGCACTATGGTACCGGCGTCAAGAGACACAGACAAATAATCCTCGAGAGCCTTACGTTCGGGAGCCGACAGAGAGTATAGTCTACCCCGAGGAGGAGTGGTCCCCGGAAGGAGATCAATACTACAATCATACGACCGGTGAGGAGGAAGGGAGTTGGCTCGGGACCGACTGAAGACCGTGCGCAGATCATGATATTCCTCCGGCACTCCTGTCAAATCGCCAGGTTCCTCCTGAGAAGTAGGGACAGAAGAAACGGGAGGGATGGCAGACATTAAACACTTCACATGACAAGAAACGTTCCAGGATAGGATAGAATTACTAGACCAATTAATAGAAGGATTATGACATACTAGCCAGGGATGACCCAAAACAACAGGTGTAAACGGTGAACGGAAAATCAAAAAGAAATAGTCTCACTGTGGTTACCAGATACTGTGAGGGTTAAAGGTAGTGTCTCAAATCTGATACTGGGAAGATGACTACCATCTAAGGCGAACATGGGCGTAGGCTTCTCTAACTCTCTGAAAGGAATGTCATGTTTCCGAACCCATGCTTCGTCCATGAAACAACCCTCAGCCCCAGAGTCTATCAAGGCACTACATGTAGCACCCGAACCGGTCCAGCGTAGATGGACCGACAAAGTAGTACAGGATTTTGATGGAGAGACTTGAGTAGTTGCGCTCACCTGTAGCCCTCCGCTTACAGATGAGCTCTGGCTTTTACTGGACATGAATTAACAAAATGTCCAGCAACTCCGCAATAGAGGCACAGGCGGTTGGTGATCCTCCGTTCCCTCTCCTTAGTCGAGATGCGAATCCCTCCCAGCTGCATGGGCTCAGTCTCTGAGCCAGAGGAGGGAGATGGTTGCGATGCGGAGCAGGGAAACACCGTTGATGCGAGCTCTCTTCCACGAGCCCGGTGACGAAGATCTACCCGTCGTTCTATGCGGATGGCGAGAGCAATCAAAGAGTCCACATCTGAAGGAACCTCCCGGGAGAGAATCTCATCCTTAACCACTGCGTGGAGTCCCTCCAGAAAACGAGCGAGCAGCGCCGGCTCGTTCCACTCACTAGAGGCAGCAAGAGTGCGAAACTCAATAGAATAATCCGTTATGGACCGTTCACCTTGGCATAAGGAAGCCAGGGCCCTAGAAGCCTCCCTACCAAAAACTGAACGATCAAAAACCCGAATCATCTCCTCTTTAAAGTTCTGGAACTTGTTAGAGCAATCAGCCCTTGCCTCCCAGATAGCTGTGCCCCATTCTCGAGCCCGGCCAGTAAGGAGTGAAATGACGTAAGCAACCCGAGCTCTCTCTCTAGAGTATGTGTTGGGTTGGAGAGAGAACACAATCTCACACTGCGTGAGAAAGGAGCGGCACTCAGTGGGCTGCCCGGAGTAGCAAGGTGGGTTATTAACCCTAGGTTCTGGAGGCTCGGCAGGCCAGGAAGTAACAGGTGGCACGAGACGTAGACTCTGGAACTGTCCAGAGAGGTCGGAAACCTGAGCGGCCAGGTTCTCCACGGCATGGCGAGCAGCAGACAATTCCTGCTCGTGTCTGCCGAGCATGGCTCCTTGGATCTCGACGGCAGTGTAACGAGCGTCTGAAGTCGCTGGGTCCATTCCTTGGTCGGTTCCTTCTGTCATGCTGGTGAAAGAGGACCCAAAAGCGACTTGGCGAAAACAGAGTCTTTAATCCAGTAAAGTGAATACAAACAAAAAAACACAACTTTCACTCGAAATGATGAGGACAAACTGGAGACTCGATCTTGAACAGCAGGTGAACAGCAGGTTGCCTCGGGAAGGCACTCGAACCAGACAGACTCAGACACCTGCTCACCACGCAGCATCTGAGGAAAACACGACACGACAGGGCGATACACAATCACAGCACGGTGAATTCTAAACAAGGAACCGACAGGACAGGAACGGAACACAAAGGAAGAAATAGGGACTCTAATCAGGGGAAAGGATCGGGAACAGGTGTGGGAAGACTAAATGATTGATTAGGGGAATAGGAACAGCTGGGAGCAGGAACGGAACGATAGAGAGAAGAGAGAGCGAGAGAGTGAGAGAGGGAGGGGGAGAGAGAGGGATAGAAAGAGGGAAAGAACCTAATAAGACCAGCAGAGGGAAACGAATAGAATGGGGAGCACAGGGACAAGACATTATAATAAATGACAAACATGACAAAAATGGTGATAGTCTGCTAAAGAGTTATTTATTAGACTACATATGTTATTTTTTACATTACTCACAACACGTACTGTATGACTTATAATGTGTCAATTTGATACAAAATCTGATAATGAATGAGAATTCTGAGGATATATATTTGCTGGATTGGAAACATTGAAGTAAATGGTGTGGATTGAATTTTCCAGTTAGTGTCTTTGTAATTAATCTCAGTCAGTAAAGGTATGGATTTTAATGGAGGGAAGGGTTTTCACTACTTGGATGTGTTCATTTTATTTCCATGTCATGTTTATTTCAGATTTTTTTTAAATGCTTTATTTAAGACAAATTTGAAAACATATTGTCATCTTTTCCACTTTATATGTCAAGGTTAAAGTTGAGGTGAGTAAAGATGTGTGTGTCTGTCTTAAGAGTTGCAGAGTAGATACATACACACACACACATACACTTGAGCATTACAAATAATATTTTCCCTAACCTCTAAACCTACTCCTAACTTTTAACCTAACCTTCACCCCAAAAACCCTAACCTTAACCCCAAAACCCTAAAGCTAACCCTTAAGCTTAATATAGCATTTGAACCAATTCAAGACCTGAAACAAGTCCTGCCATTCAAAAAAGTTACTGTTTTCCTACCTTTTCAGGACATTTGGGTGAATTGTTAGAACATCCAATTTGTAAGTCGCTCTGGATAAGAGCGTCTGCTAAATGACTTAAATGTAATGTAAATGTAACATTAGGGTCCACATAATGTAGGACAACAACCACACACACACACACACACACACACACACACACACACACACACACACACACACACACACACACACACACACACACACACACACACACACACACACACACACACACACACACACACACACACACACACACACATATATATAAAGACGGGGGTAGCAGTGGTGCGTTGTCAGTGCGGTATTGCCATGTGATTGGGGAGTGTTTGTTATTGGTGGTGACGTTAAACCCCTCAACACCCAGACCCCTTCTCCAGTTTCCACTAGATATCACAGCCACAAAGTAAAAATTGGCTATCGTGAAAAATCTGAAAAACAAACATGACTTTTTTTGGCCTTAATTAAAGGTTAGGGTTCGGCATATGGTTAGCAGTGTGGTTAATGTTAGGGTTAGGTTTAAAATTACATTTAAGAAGATAAATTGTATAAATGGGCGGGGTTTATAACTTTGTGGCTGTGGTAACTTGTGACGACCTCCTCTCGATTCTGAAGCAGGTCGCTGGTCCTCAGTGTTTATCTGGTCGTCATGGCGGAGGGACGTGCAGAGCTACTGCCTCAGCCGCCGCTTCATCTATCTTTACCCCCGGCCAGCAAGCGACTGTGCTTGCGCCCGGCTCCCCGAGGGCCTGGTCCAGGGCCTGGTCCAGGTTTTCCGAACTCTCGGTTTCGCTGCCCGGAATCTCTATTGGACTGTGCGGCAAAGGCTGTAGCGGAGAAATGGGCCTTTGAGAGGGTGGAGGAGCGCTTCGAGCGGATCCCAGAGCCAGTACAGCGCCGTATAGTGTACTGGTCTTTTCCGAGGAACGAAAGGGAAATATGTATGTATTCGTCGTTTCAGTGCCGCGTCGCCGGCGAAGAGGGTCCGGCGGTAGGAACAGGGGCTCCCGCTGGATCCGGGGCTGTCCCTGGAGGGGTTACCAGTACGACGGGGGCAGCGGGCACCGGAGATGGACTGCCTTTCCGTCGGGGCATTCGGCTTTTAGAGACTGGTTGTGTGGAAAATGTCTTACAAGTCGGTAAGTGGAACAATCACAGCACTTTGCCCCTGTCCCTCTTCTCCTCTTACAAGGCTTTTCAAATTAGCCTGTGCCCCTAAGCCCTAACTCGATCAAGGAAGGGTAGGCTGGCATTTAGTAATGGTATAAGTTTTTCCATGAAAACAAAAGTATGGAAAAACTGGTCTATGTTGAAGCAATTTTAGCATAAGCCGACATTCATTTGGTTCGGATCGAATTAAGTGAACGGAGTGATCTAGCCTACATTAAATTCAGATGGCTGGCTAGGCTACTCTGTTTCATTAGGAAGCCGGATACGTTGATCTGTATCAGCTCAGCTGTTAAAAAATTAAAGGGCTGTCAGTTGATAGATATTATAGCCGTTCGTTAAGTTGTAACTATTTTTGTGGTTTTACGCACATGATTTAAAACGAAGTAGCATATCCATAGCCTCGATATAGCATTGACTCGCTTCACATTACGTTGTTGAGTCGATTGAGCCGACCCAGCTATGTGCTGGCAACATTTCAGCACTTTTTTTTCTCCCTCCCTTGTCAAGGGCTATGGAAGGATACCCTTTCCTTGCGCTGGTGGGGGGGTCATAACGTATCTCTGTTAGCGGTAGTTTTACACTCCATATGTTACAACTCGATTATATGTCTTTATTTGTGATAGAGGGTAGTTTATGTGAAAGACAAATACGCGTATTGGATATGTTATTATAATTAAACCAACGTAAGCCGACTCGATTCAAATCCTATATCTTTTGTTTATTTGCTCGTTGGACAGGACAAAGGACTCAGAGCCAATAGTAGGTCTACGGAAAATATGTACGCAGTGTAAACCACGCATTGGACCCAAGTTTGGAAGTATTCATTAAAATTGTACAATTTGTAATTTCACAAAATAATATTTGTGCTGGGAAGCGGGAAATTTGTAGTCTCACTACTACACAATAGCTTTCCAGTTGAGATGATCGATATCCGTCTCGCATTTCCAAGGAGATCACTGCAGAATGGCAACCACTGGTTATTTTAGACAAAGGTACACTCCAGAGGCTCCTCTCTCCAACGAAATATTGTTTAATTCATGTGTCTGCCACTATAACATGTAAATGATGAAGAATTGATCATTATAATCTAAACCAATGGAGGATTTGATTGAAATGTGTTTTAGGGACTAAGCCCAATAAACATGTGGGTTTACACATCCTGAGGACTGGAAAAATAATAAAACCACGTTTTTATTGGCCAATAGTTTTTAGCAGATCATCAATGTGGAAATTATTTGATTTAATATTGTTTATGTACAGTATTACTTGACAATAATAAAAACACAACATATTAATATTCCATTCTAATAATTATAATAAAGCCTAATGTTCATCCAGGTATAAGGAAATATGATAGCCTATAGAAATAAATAATCACTTAAATTATGCCGACAATGTAGGTCCAACAAGAGACTGACAATTTGTGAACTCAGGGGATTTCTCTAAGGAAATGTGTGGCAGAGTGTGAAAACACAACCAATATCAGCACGGTGGAGTCTGATTTGGCATTTTAAAATAAACTATAATGTGAGACACTTAACAGAGATAGCAGTAAATCATTCTTTTCCCCTCAAGGTCAATACAGGCCTGTGTTTACCTTTTTATTAACCAAATGGAATGCAGGTAAATGTGATTTCTATGACAGATTATTTTCTCACTTGGTTTTTGTGTGCTTTTTGTATCTCTAACATGATCTATTTGTTTCTAACTTGTGCCCAAAACATTTGGGGTACCTTAACTTTAACAGTGTTTACAGCACCGAATCTTTCTACGAAGTGCATGCATTTCTATGGTAATAACCAGCTACAGATGTGGGTTGCTTATGTCTACAAAATATTTAGGATAGTTTTCTACTTGCTCTATGTGACTGCCAGACCTAACCAGTTCCCTGTATAAACCTAAACTTACTTAGATTTTTCCTAGTGTTCCTGGTTCTCCAGGCCTCGACTTGCGGGGCATGTTGGCTGTTTATATACTAACTGCTTATATGAAGCTTTGGAGAAACATGTCTTCCGTGGAACACAGACCATTTCTGTTTTGCCTTTTAGTATCCTCGGTTAGTCTTTGACGACTGGGATTCCTTCTGACTTCTTCCTTGCTTGTTTGATGTCTCAGACAGAACACGCAACTCATAGTAATCCAAAACCTTGTTACCTGCCTTGAGACGTTTAGCCAACTGTCAAGGACAGGAGCAGACCTGTTGCAAGCTCTCTGCGATGCCTCATGTCTGGCTGGCCCACCACTCTTTCTCCCCAGAATTGTTATTTGCATGCTGCAACAGTAAGCCCCAAAGTCCTTACTCAGTGCATTTCATGTTTTTATTTGTGTTAATGGGCACAAACTCCTCTGCAGTCAGGATAGTTTGCATGCAAAGGCTCACAAAATAAATGATCAGTGTTTGTATTTGAGAAATGAGTTAGTATAGGTGTGTTTAGCTGATGACAAGAATAACAGTTTGGCCCAGATACATGCCTTTGTATGGTTCATGGTAAAGTCCATTATTGCATGTAAACTCATCATATTGCATATACTGGCCTGTGCTCATAATCTACTCAGTCAGGGCTTTAGTCATAATTAGAATAATCACAGATAGTTGTGTGTGTGTAATTCCCCCCCCATCCCCCGCACATGCCTAAGCAGCCTCCTCATCGCCCCCCCCCCCCCACGCCAGGCAGTCTGATAAAGTCCTCAGAGAGGAGGTTCCAGCTTTGAGTCAGGCTTCAGGATTATTGGGTCATGCTTTGTTACCCAGCTGTAGAAAAAGCACTTGTTCACAGAAGGGGGAGGAGGGAGGGTGTGTGGTGGGGTGGTGAATGCTATAAGCACGGTCCTCTCTCTACCTCACCATGTTGTTGCATAAAGCCCTAATAGGTCCCCTTTGAAGCTTCACTGACTTCAAGTTTTAATGTCACGCGCACAAGTACCGTGAAATGCCTTTGTTGCAAACTCTAAACCCCACAATACAGTAATCAATATCAGTGTAGTACTAAAAATAACACAAGGTAGAACAATAAACACACGGGAAATACAAATAAGTACACAAGAAAGTAAAGCTATATACAGGTTCAGTTTCAATACCATATTTACAATGTGCAGGGATACCGAGTGGTAGATACTGTATGTGTATGGGTGAGGTGGCTAGGCATCGGGATGCATGGAAAAGCAGAGAAGCAGCGTAAATGAAGATTGTATGTGAGTGCATGTGTGTAGAATCAGTATAAATGTGTGTGCATGTTATGTGTGTGTTGGAGTGTCAGTGTGCGTGAGTGTGTAGAGTCCTTTGGGTGTCCATGGAGACAGTACAAAACTGAAGACTAGAGACGCTGGGCATCCCGGGTGGCGCGTAGGTCTAAGGCACTGCATCGCAGTGCTTGAGGCATCACTACGGACCTGGGTTTGATCCCAGGCTGTGACACAACTGGCCGTGACCGGGAGTCCCTTAGGGCGGCGCACAATTGGCCCAGCGTCGTCCAGGTTAGGGGAGGGTTTGTCGCGGGGGCTTTACTTGGCTCATCGTGCTCTAGTGACTCCTTGTGGTGGGACTTCAGTCGTCAGCTGAACAGTGTTTCCACCGACACGTTGGCGCAGCTGGCTTCCGCTTTAAGTGGGCAGGTGTTAAGATGCACCGAAGGGTCATGTTTTGGAGGACGCATGACTCGACCTTCACCTTCCGAGCTCGTTGGGGAGTTGCAGTGATGAGACAAGATCACAAATGGATATCACAAAAAGGGGGAGGGAACGAGGCAAAGCAAAGTTTCTGCAGGATTATGCTTCAACAATTTAGCTCTTGAGATTCCTGCGAATCCGTGTGTGGCTTCTGGTCTGTAGAGAGGGTTTCAGTAAAAGGAGGTGACTGAACGTAGCCAGGTCCATTCCTAGTCATTGATGATGCACCTCGGCCATGACTCAAACAGGAGTCACTCCCCCTCTTGGGTTTTTGTGTGGCAGGGTGCAGGTCAAATTTGATCGTGCATTTTTGGGTGGTTTGTGACTTCTTTAGAAATGAGACATTGCAAAATAATTTGTTTTGAATAAGTCGATTCCATGTTAAATGCTGTGGGGAGACAGCAGTCTGTCTTTTTTTCTCTGTCCCGTTCTGTTACATTTTGGCACTTCTACTTCCCTTCTACAAAATGGAAACTCTACCCATTTTACTAATGATGAGCCCATAGTGCCTGCGTTGTTTGATGGACATGCTTATCTTACAGCCAAGTTTGTAAATCGGTGCCTGTCATATTGGACGTTACTTAGCTATTACTTAGTATAGTATCCATTATTTGTTTTAGATGCAGACACCTATTCTATAGTGCCCCAATATTTCTCTAGTTCTTGCCGGTTTTGAGGCAGATATTAATTTGTTGCTCCACAGTGATGTCACTACTCATAGTTAGCCCCATATATCTGAAGCCCTTTGTCTTCCCAGCGTGAAAACTGTCATCTTTGTATTCTGGGCCAAATCTTACTCAGAACCTATACAAGTTTAACAAGGGACCACTAATTCTGAGCCGTCTCTCAACGCCCAGACAGACAATATTTAATCAAGACAATTAATTCCATGCATGCAAGTTTCAAAGAAAATCAGTAAAACAAATCTGCTCTTTACAGTTATTAGCAGTCTCAGGTTTGAAGGACACAGTCATTAAAAGCCTTTTCTGTCTCTGTCAAAGGAGGAAATTAATTTGGTCTGGGGAGGGGGGTTGGGGGGTGGGGCTTAAGTATGTAAATGCTTTAATCAGGAGAGAGCACAACATGTTCATTCTGATAGAGAAAGGTGAACACACACACAGACTCTATAGTAGCTAGGCCTACACAATGTTGTTATGAAGTTGTAGGAATGTGTTATGTGAGCTGTAGTGTCTGACACGGAGTACAGACCATGTAGAAGAGGGACCATGTTGACTATAGCTATCCTCTTACATGCCACATATATTCTCCCCCAGGGGCCCCAGCACTGCTTCTTGTTTCCATGTGTTACAGTGGAACTAAATGATAACCAGCTACAGCACCATCCACATTCCACCCCTCTCATCTAACACGTGTTATCTGTAGTGGTTTCATAGCAACGATTTACCTTGGGCTCTGTACATTCTCACATACTAAAAATCAATAATAAGCGACCTTGCCTTTGCTGTTGATGCCCACCGCCTGCCTGGCGATACCCTCTGATTGACTTTATCAGTAATACACACTGCTCAGCACAGATCCCACGTGTCTTCAAATCAAATCACATTTTATTTGTCACGTGCGCTGAATACAACAGGTAGACCTTACCTAAAATACCAACAATCAGACTATGTACAGGGGGTATAGGTTAGTCGAGGTAATGTGTATGTAGGTAGGGATAAAGTGACTACGCATAGATAATAAACAGTGAGTAGCAGCAGCGTAAAAAAGGGGTCAATGCAAATAGTCTAGGTAGCCATTTTATTAATTGTTTAGCAGTCTAATGGCTTGGGGGTAGGAGCTGTTATAGGCTTTACGGGCCTGACTTGTGTAAGCGTGGTAGAACATGGAGCTACAGGGAGCAATGGGGTTATTCATTCCACTGTCTGTCACTGATTTGTAGCTTCCACCACATTGCTAGGCTGGCTCTACCTCCTAGCCAGGGGTAAGGTTTAGATATCACCTCTTCTCCACTCCTCTCTGGCTGCCGTGGCCGGGCCCCATGCACATAACTGCTGATGTGTCGTGTGTCAGTCACTAAACATTCCACCTTTATGTGTTTTATTGGAGCTAACAGCTTGCCGTAGCGCACACATGCACTGTTCCCTGATCAAATACAAAACACAGGCTCGAGAAAATAACTGTAAAAGTTCCTATTGAAGTCGTCATGCCTCTATGGCGAGCTGTTTGTTCTCACACCAGCAGGTATGTATTGTACAGTTATCACAAGGTGACTGCTGCTGCAATGTGACTCATTGTGACCAGTTTAGAGATTATTATTGAGCTACATTCAACCTCAACCGGCGGCCACGTTTTATTTTGTCTACATGGAGCCAAAAGGTTTCCTGCCCGTTCCTGGACGAGAGACAAATGTGTAATAATGTTTGATTATGGATTTTTATTTTGTATTCACGTTTGGCTGTGGCGTATCGCTGTCATTGTAAGATGAGCATACAGGGAAAGCTGCTAGACTTGAAAGAGTAAGCCCTCAGACAGGTCTATTGTGGCCTCATTTGGTTGTAATTGCCTAACAAATGCAAAAGAACACCAGGGGTAACAAAAAGTCAAGGAATGGAAAAAGCAGTTGGGATACACACTTAAATTGAATAGAGAGTAGGGAGACATTATCAACTTATATCCTGGGCTGCTATAAGATTGTGCGTAGCCAAGCAAAGAAAATCCCAATGCCTTCCTTTCTGTCCCAGTCTTCACATTTTGCCGTAGAGTGTGGCATCTGAGCTGGGAATGTAGCATAAAACTGGGAGAGGAGGAAATGCAGCCACAGAGCAACCAGCCTCTCCCATACAAGCCTTTTATCCAGCTGAGTTTTTGTTTTGCTGGGGGGTTTTGTGGCCAGTTCACATGGAAACTTAATTTTCTCTGTCTGGACTGCAGGGAAGGATAATGTATTGAAGAAAGGGTCAACACCCCTGCCAAAGGGTAGAAGACACAAAGAAAAAGGAGCCACACAGGCCTCTGTGCAGTCAGCTATGTGTGAAACACTTTAAAAAAAACTTTATTTAAGTCAGTTAAGAAGCTTGTGCTCCCAGTTAAGAACAAATTCTTATTTACAATGACAGCCTACAGGTGAACAATGGTTTAACTGCCTTGTTCAGGGGCAGATTAACATATTTTACCTTGTCAGCTCAGGGATTTGACCCAGCAACCTTTCGGTTACTGGCCCAACGCTCTAACCACTAGGCTACCTGCCGCCACTTAGCACATTTCTGATGGGGAGACAGAGATTGTTGCTAAGATGTTTTAGCTTTTGGTGCACTTTAAGATCCTTGCTTAATTTTATTGACTCAATCCATTCCCAGTGTTTCACTGAATGAATGTGCTACATCTGTTTCTACTGAATATTGATCAAAACGAACAGATTCCATGCATGGTATGGCCACAAAGTAGTGGTCACATTTGCACACATTTTGTTTTCCAAAGCCACTTGATGCCCATTTGTCTGTCTGGGCTTTTTTTTATTAGATTCCGTCTGAGTTTAATGTCAGTATTCCCCTCATTGCTTCTTATTGAAATCCCCCTCATTGATTGAATTAGTTGTCTTTACTGGAAGCTGAAGGTACGGTTCAAGGATATCTCTACTAATGGCTGTCCATATAAATGATAAACTATGGCCCTGTCTCTGTAGTTTGATTGCTCTAGAGACTGAGGTATTTGCCTCAGTGGTGCCCTATACTCTATATAGTGCACTACTTTTGATTATGGCCCCTGGTCGAAAGTACTGCATCATGTAGGGTATAGGGTGCCATTTGGGGCGCATGCCTGGGATGAGGTACAGATTGCAAGATGAGCATCAAGGATTTTCTCAGCCAATTAGATTTGACCTTTTAACTCTGTCCATTAGAGCTGTGTTCAGTCACCATTGTTTGTTCTGTGAGGAAGAGCGAATGGGTAAATCCATTTGAATTCAATCACTTTTTGACAGCACCCCTTTTGATTGGAACCAAACCTTCCGTACCTATTGACATTGTAGAAGTGCTCAGAAAGGGTCTTCTCGGGCCTGAATGCCAAAACATTAATGTGATAAAGGTGCTCAATGTTGACCAATTTTGTATACCCCACCATACCATGAGAAATCCATATCTTCATCACTGGAAAAGATAAACAGCTGAGATTTTATATATTTGAATAGCTTACAAACAGGGCTGTTTGGTAATTTATTGAGAAAATTTTTTTTTTTTTAAATGTCATTTTGTAATCTTAAACGTCAATCATCTAAAAACCTGTGAACTCTGCCCCCCACATATGGGAATATGTTGCATCTTAGACCTTAATTTACATACCCTCAGGGTCAATTTACATACACTTGGTTAGCGTATGCCAACGTAACTGTCATGAGAATCCATAATAAATAGCAGTGGTGCAAAGTACTTCAGTAAAATCATTTAGAGTACTAGTTCTTTGGAGTATCTGTACTTTACTACTTATATTTTTCACAACTTTTACTTCACTACATTCCCGAAGAAAATATTGTACTTTTTACATTTTCCCCGACAACCCAAAGAATGCTTAGCAGGACAGGGAAATGGTGAAATTGACGCACATATCAAGAGAACGCGTGGTCATCCCTACGGCCTATGGTTTGGCAGACTCACCAAACACACATGCATCTTTTGTAAATAATGTCTGAGTGTTGGAGTATGGCCCTGACGATCCGTACATTTTCAAAATAAGAAAATGGTGCTGTCTGCTTTGCTTAATATAAGGAATTTGAAAATATGTATACTTTTTTCTACTTTTGATACTTAATTATATTTGTGCAGTTTACATTTACTTTTAATACTTAAGTATATTTAAAACCAAAGACTTTTAGACTTTTACTTACGTAAATAAAAGTAAAAGTGTCTATACTTTTACTTAAGTATGACAATTGGATACTTTTTCCACCAGTGATAAATAGTTGTATTTGTTATGTTCGCTATGTAGCCCTTGCGAATTATTGTTGTGTGTTCCTTTTGACTCGCCCGTAACACGCGCTCCAGCAGGTATATTTCACTGGTCACCCCCAAAGCCAACTCCTCCTTTGGCCACCTTTCCTTCCAGTTCTCTGCTGCCAGTGACTCGAACGAATCGCAAAAATCACTGAAGCTGGAGTCTTATATCTCCCCCACTAACTTTAAACATCAGCTGTCAGAGCAGTTTACCGATCATTGCACCTCTATACAGCCCATCTGTAAATAGCCCACCCAACTACCTCATCCCCATATTGTTATTTATTTTTTTGTTCCTTTGCACCTCAGTATCTCTACTTACACATTCATCTTCTGCACATCTACCACTCCAGTGCTAATGCTAAATTGTAATTACATGGCCTATTTATTGCCTTACCTCCCTAATCTTACTACATTTGCACACACTGTATATGGACTTTTCTATTGTGTTATTGACTGTATGTGTGTTTATTCCATGTGTAACTCTGTGTTGTTTGTGTTGCACTGATTTGCTTTATCTTGGCCAGGCCGCAGTTGTTAATGAGAACTTGTTCTCAACTGGCCTACCTGGTTAAATAAAGGTGAAAAAAAATACATGTCCTATAGGAGCCACCTAATACACCCGAGCAGTTTATAAAGAATGTAACTAGTCTGGTTCTTTCTACATAACAGTATTCTCTCTTGAAATTGGACTTCATCGAGTTTCCCAGCCATAGCCTGCCTAGGCTATATGCCTGTGATCGAAATCAACACCGGTAGGCATATCATTATTGTTTTCAAATATGTATTATTGGCACTAAACTACACTAAATAGACACTTTTTTAAACTATAAATTTCACAATGCAGATGTAACAATGCACAAGCAGTCTATTTGCTTCACGTAGCCATGTTTAAACAAATCCAATTTGATGGCGTTGATGATCGTGGCCCGCCGGTTCTCTCATTCACAACTGTGCTTTCTAATTCCAGCACATGTTCGTTAACACACGGAAAAAAATAAATACACTTTTTAGATCATTTCGGGTTAAACGTAAAAAAGGTACATTTGTATATATTTTTTTTTCATCTTGAAATTCTAACTGTTTTTAAGCTTTTGAATGATATCACACTCAACCGTTTGATCTTTTCCAGTGATGAAGACACGGATGCCTTATGGTATGATATGCAAAATGGGTCAGCTTTGAGCCATCTCCTGAATGTTTTGGCATTCAGGTCCAGGAAGTCTCTTTCTGAGCACTCTGTCCATGAGCAAACGTGTATGGAAAGTTTTGTTTAAATCTAAAGTGATTCTGGCAAAAAGTGATTGAACTCATACGGATTTACACAAATGTCAATGTCACAGACCAGGGGCTGCTACAGTTCGAACTCTTCAACCTTTCAAATGTAACAACTTCCCCCCAGACCTGAAAGGCAATGAGTAATGCTATTTGCAGTAATTTGAACCGATTTTGATTAGAAACAGACGGTTTCCCTTTAACATTTTGTCTTACAAAACAGGCAGTTACTATTGCAATGGTCACATGTGGTGCACTGAGGTTCTTGACAATGCAGTGCCATTACTATAAACAAGACAGAAACTGCAGCCCATAGCAATTCATTGTGGAGCGCATCAGCATGCTGTTCTGTAAAGCCTTTTCCAGTTGTCATAGGAAATGTCTCTTAAGTGCTTCAGCATTACAATTGCTGATAGTTAAGTGAGAGAAAAGAGAATAAAATGGCAATGTGAATTGTGTGGATTCCACCTCTGTGGTCTTGAGTTTAATGGTAATTTGTCCAAGCCGACCGTGTCCTCTCTGAATTCATAGGTGTTCATGTGAGTGAGGTGTTTTACAGATGAAAACAGCCTATTATCGTAGAGCTTTAGAGTCTGCTAGCAACTCTACGCTAGCATCGCTCTGTTGTCAGTTTTTAGGTCGACGCCAGAGACGGGGGAGTGAATATCTAGGTCTAGGTGATTCAGAGTAGTTAAAGCCAGTTCTTGTTTTTGCTTAGAAAAATGGCATTCCCTATTAAATATTAATAGCCTCCTCAAGCTAAACACTTGCCTCTCTCACTCTCTCTTCTGCCTACCGGC